>NC_058409.1:14893416-14897866 GCF_002201575.2 Neomonachus schauinslandi
CAGACCAAAATACACCCAAAATCTAGTGTGTGGCTCTGTTCTATTCACAGCCTGATCATATTCTTTTTTTTTTTCCTTCTTCCCCCTCCCCAGTCCCCCCCCCATGGGTTTCAGGTATCTTCTGATTTGTTTAGTGTATATTTTTCTGGGGTCATTGTTCTTTTAGCATTTTGTTCTCTCATTCATCTATTCTCCACTGGACAAAATGACAAGACAGAAAAATTCACCTCAAAAAGAACAAGAGGCAGTACCGACTGCCAGGGACCTAATCAATACATACACGAGTAAGATGTCAGAACTAGAGTTCAGAATGATGATTTTAAAGATACTAGCTTAGCTTGAAAAAATAATAGAAGATACTAGAGAATCCCTTTCTGGAGAAATAAAAGAATTAAAATCTAACCAAGTCAAAATCAAAAAGGCTATTAATGAGGTGCAATCAAAAATGGAGGCTCTAACTGCTAGGATAAATGAGGCAGAAGACAGAATCAGTGATATAGAAGACCCAATGATGGAGAATAAAGAAGCTGAGAAAAAGAGAGATAAACAACTACTGGATCACGAGGGCAGAATTCGAGAGATAAGCGAAACCATAAGACGAAACAACATTAGAATAATTGGGATCCCAGAAGAAGAAAGAGAGTGGAAGGCAGAAGGTATATCGGAGCAAATTATAGCAGAGAACTTCCCTAATTTGGGGAAGGAAACAGGCATCAAAATCCAGGAGGTATAGAGAAGCCCCCTGAAAATCAATAAAAATAGGTCGACACCCCGACATCTAATAGTAAAACTTACAAGTCTCAGAGACAAAGAGAAAATCCTGAAAGCTGCTCGGGAGAAGAGATCTGTAACCTACAATGGTAGAAACATGAGATTGGCAACAGACCTATCCACAGAGACCTGGCAGGCCAGAAAGGACTGGCGTGATATGTTCAGAGCACTAAACGAGAAAAATATGCAGCCAAGAATACTATATCCAGCTAGGCTGTCACTGAAAATAGAAGGAGAGATAAAAAGCTTCCAGGACAAACAAAAACTAAAAGAATTTGCAAACACCAAACCAGCCCTACAAGAAATATTGAAAGGGGTCCTCTAAGCAAAGAAAGAGCCTAAAAGTAACATAGACCAGAAAGGAACAGAGACAACACACAGTAACAATCACCTTACAGGCAATACAATGGCACTAAATTGATATCTTTCAATAGTTACCCTGAATGTAAATGGGCTAAATGTCCCCATCAAAAGACACAGGCTATCAGATTGGATAAAAAAACAAGACCCATCTATATGCTGTCTGCAAGAGGCTCATTTTAGACACAAAGACACCTCCAGATTGAAAGTGAGGAGGTGGAAAACCATTTACCATGCTAATGGACATCAAAAGAAAGCTGGGGTGGTAATCCTTATATCAGACAAATTAGATTTTAAACCAAAGACTGTAATAAGAGATGAGGAAGGACACTACATCATACTTAATGGGTCTATCCAACAAGAAGATCTAACAATTGTAAATATCTATGCCCCTAACATGGGAGCAGCCAATTATATAAGCCAATTAATAACAAAAGCAAAGAAACACATTGACAACAATACAATAATAGTGGAGGACTTTAACACCCCCCTCACTGAAATGGACAGATCATCTAAGCAAAAGATCAACAAGGAAATAAAGACTTTAAATGACACACTGGACCAAATGGACTTCACAGATATATTCAGAACATTCCATCCCAAAGCAACAGAATACATGTTCTTCTCTAGTGCCCATGGAACATTCTCCAGAATAGATCACATCCTAGGTCACAAATCAGGTCTCAACCAGTACCAAAAGATTGGCATCATTCCCTGCATATTTTCAGACCACAGTGCTTTAAAACTAGAACTCAATCACAAGAGGAAACTCGGAAAGAACTCAAATACATGGAGGCTAAAGAGCATCCTACTAAAGAATGAATGGGTCAACCAGGAAATTAAAGAAGAATTTTAAAAATTCATGGAAACAAATGAAAATGAAAACACAACTGTTCAAAATCTTTGGGATACAGCAAAGGCAGTCCTAAGAGGAAAGTATGTAGCAATGTAAGCCTTTCTCAAGAAACAAGAAAGGTTTCAAATACACAACGTAACCCTACACCTAAAGGAGCTGGAGAAAGAACAGCAAATAAAGCCTAACCCCAGCAGGAGAAGAGAAATAATAAAGATCAGAGCAGAAATCAATGAAATAGAAACTAAAAGAACAGTAGAACAGATCAACGAAACTAGGAGCTGGTTCTTTGAAAGAATTAACAAGATTGATAAACCTCTGGCCAGACTTATCAAAAAGAAAAGAGAAAAGACCCAAATAAATAAAATCATGAATGAAAGAGGAGAGATCACAACCAACACCAAAGAAATACAAACAATTATAAGAACATATTATGAGCAACTATATGCCAGCAAATTAGAGAATCTGGAAGAAATGGATGCATTCCTAGAGACATATAAACTACCAAAACTGAACCAGGAAGAAATAGAAAACCTGAACAGACCCATAACCACTAAGGAAATTGAAGCAGTAATCAAAAATCTCCCAACAAACAAGAGCCCAGGGCCAGATGGCTTCCCAGAAGAATTCTATCAAACATTTCAAGAAGAATTAATACCTATTCTTCTGAAGCTGTTTCAAAGAATAGAAATGGAAGGAATACTTCCAAACTCATTTTATGAGGCCAGCATTACTTTGATCTCAAAACCAACAAAGACCCCATCAAAAAGGAGAACTACAGACTAATATCCCTGATGAACATGGGATTCAAAAATTCTCACCAAAATACTAGCCAATAGGATCCAACAGTACATTAAAAGGATTATTCACCACGACCAACTGGGATTTATTCCTGGGCTGCAAGGTTGGCTCAATATCCGCAAATCAATCAATGTGATACAACATATTAATAAAGAAAGAGCAAGAACCATATCATCCTCTCAATAGACACAGAAAAAGCATTTGACAAAGTACAGCATCTTTTCTTGATTAAAACTCTTCAGAGTGTAGGGATAGAGGGTACATACATCAATATCATAAAAGCCATCTATGAAAAATCCACAGCGAATATCATATGCAATGGGGAAAAACTCAGAGTTTTTCCCCTAAGGTCAGGAACACGGCAGGGATGTCCACCATCACCACTGCTATTCAACATAGTACTAGAAGTCCTAGCCACAGCAATCAGACAACAAAAAGAAATCAAAGGCATCCAAATCAGCAAAGAAGAAGGGAAACTCACTCTTTGCAGATGATATGATTCTTTTTGTGGAAAACCCAAAAGACTCCACCCCAAAACTGCTAGAACTCATACAGGAATTCAGTAAATTGGCAGGATATAAAATCAATGAACAGAAATCAGTTGCATTTCTATACACCAACAAGACAGAAGGAAGAGAAATTAAGGAGTTGATCACATTTACAATTGCACCCCAAACCATAAGATAACTAGGAATAAATCTAACCAAAAAGGCAAAGGATCTATACTCAGAAAACTAAAGAATACTCATGAAAGAAATTGAGGAAGACACAAAGAAACGGAAAAACGTTCTGTGCTCATGGATTGGAAAAACAAATATTGTGAAATGTCTGTGCTACCTAGAGCAATCTACATATTTAATGCAATCCCTATCAAAATACCATCAACTCTTTAAAAAAAATGGAATAAATAATCCCAAAATTTGTATGGAACCAGAAAAGACCCCGAATAGCCAGAGGAATGTTGAAAAAGGAAAGCAAAGCTGGTGGCATCACAATTCCGGACTTCAAGCTCTATTACAGAGCTGTAATCATTAAGACAGTATGGTACTGGCACAAAAACAGACACATAGATCAATGGAACAGAATAGAGAGCCCAGAAATGGACCCTCAACTCTATGGCCAACTAATCTTCGACAAAGCAGGAAAAGAATGTCCAATGGAAAAAAGACAGTCTCTTCAACAAATGGTGTTGGGAAAATTGGATAGCCACATGCAGAAGAATGAAACTGGACTACTTCCTTACACCACACACAAAAATAGACTCCAAATGGTTGAAAGACCTCAATGTGAGACAGGAATCCATCAAAATCCTTGAGGAGAACACAGGCAGCAACCTCTTTGACCTCAGCCACAGCAACTTCTTCCTAGAAACATCGCCAAAGGCAAGGGAAGCAAGGGCAAAAATGAATTATTGGGACTTTATTAAAATAAAAAGCTTTTGCACAGCAAAGGAAACAGTCAACAAAACCAAAAGACAACCGACAGAATGGGAGAAGATATTTGCAAATGACATATCAGATAAAGGGCTAGTATCCAAAATCTATAAAGAACTTATCAAACTCAACACCCAAAGAATAAATAATTCAATCAAGAAATGGACAGAAGACACGAACAGACGTTTTTCCAAAGAAGACATCCAAATGGTCAACAGACACATGAAAAAGT
>NC_058409.1:14897966-15013333 GCF_002201575.2 Neomonachus schauinslandi
GCCACCTCACACCAGTCAGAATGGCTAAAATTAACAAGTCAGGAAATGACAGATGTTGGCGGGGATGCAGAGAAAGGGGAACCCTCCTACACTGTTGGTGGGAATGCAAGCTGGTGCAGCCACTCTGGAAAACAGTGTGGGAGGTTCCTCAAAAAGTTGAAAATAGAGCTACCCTATGACCCAGCAATTGCACTACTGGGTATTTACCACAAAGATACAAATGCAGTGATCCAAAGGGGCACATGCACCCCAATGTATATAGCAGCAATGTCCACAATAGCCAAACTACGGAAAGAGCCTAAATGTCCATCAACAGATGAATGGATAAAGAAAATGTGTTATATATACAATGGAATATTATGCAGCCATCAAAAAAAAAAAGAAATCTTGCCATTTTCAATGATGTGGATGGAACTAGAGGGTATTATGCTAAGCGAAATAAGTCAATCAGAGTAAGACAAGTATCATATGATCTCACTGATATGAGGAATTTGAGAAACAAGACAGAGGATCACAGGGGAAGGGAGGGAAAAATGAAACAAGATGAAACCGGAGAGGGAGACAAACCATAAGAGACTCTTAGTCTCAGGAAACAAACTGAGGGTTGCTGGAGTGGAGCGGGATGGGAGGGATGGGGTTGCTGGGTGATGGAGATTGGGGAGGGTAGGTACTATGGTGAGCACTGTGAATTGTGTAAGACTGATGAATCACAGACATGTACCCCTGAAACAAATAATACATTTTATGTTAATAAAAAAATTTTTTAAAAAAAGACCTGGCTAAACATAAGATTTAGAAAGAGCTTAGGCAGCAATATAATGGCTACTTGAATGAAAAGTGAGATAAATGTAGCAGCCAGAGTCACTGAAAAATAGTGAGTATACTGTAAGGTTATCAGCGCTGATTATGTATCAGTACTGTACTAGGAAATATATATATATTTCCACACACATATATGTGTTATTGTCTACTGTTTAATGAAACCTTGTGAAATAACTACTTGCCACCATACACTGAATAAACTAGAGATCAACAAGTTTAAATAATCTAGACAAATAAACACAGCTCATAAGAAGCAAAGCTGAGTCTTCATTCAGGTCTACTGGGTACCAAAGCCCCTGTTCTCTCCACAACACCTAGCTCCCCTCCCAATCTGTTCCATGGCACTAATCTAACACAGTCAACAAAAGGGACCTATAGAAAGGCATCAGCAATGTAGATCAACAGTGGATGGTTGCTTCCAAATGTCTTGACCATGAGCTATGAAAAGGGAAGATGGTAAAAGTAATTCTAAGTTTCCTGGCAGGAGTAATCAGCCTCTGAGTGAAGGAAGGATATTTGATGAGAAAAGTGAGAGTTAGTTTAAAGATCTGTGGGTTTGAAGTGTCTGGGAGATATCCACTTGGAAAGATCCAGGTGGCAGGTAGAAACAAAGCTTGAAGCTTCTTACAGAGGTTAGGCTGCAGAGAAATTTATGAGATATTAAGCACTGGGTGATAGTTGATAATAAGAAAAAGAGAGGTTTGTACAGTGGAAACATATAGAGGAATAAGAAAGAGAGAAGGAAGATCTTTTGTTTATGATACTGGATTAAATCTGCAGTCCTGGGAAAACCAGTAATTTTAATCCATGTAATAGTTACACCATTTTGCCAAACTACTGAAGTGTTATCACATGTATTAATGACATAAGTTTTTCAGTTCTTGTCAAATGCATTAAAATGCAGTTGAATGCATTAAAAGCATGCAAAGCATTGTCTAAATTTACCAAGCACCCTCTTACAGAATTCATTAAGCATCAACACTCTCTACAAGAAAAAGGCAAGAATTGCAATAACAGCTATAGATTAAAATTTGTGATTCAAAACAGGAGCTCCACCAAATTATTGATAAAAATGAACAGAGACTCAGCTCCTCTGATTTACACTCCAGAGCATTATTCAGTGGAGTGACTGCATCTGTTGATACAATGTGCATCTGTCCCTCCTTGGGACTGAACTGAAACTAAATCAATTCACACAGTTGTCTTAATATCTCTAAAATTATAATTGCTGTTTAATCACTACTAAATTGGGCTTGGCCTTGATTTCTTGGCAAGTTTTTTTTTTTAAAGATTTTATTTATTTATTTGAGAGAGAGAATGAGATAGAGAGAGAGAGCATGAGAGGGGGGAGGGTCAGAGGGAGAAGCAGACTCCCTGCTGAGCAGGGAGCCCGATGCGGGACTCGATCCCGGGACTCCAGGATCATGACCTGAGCCGAAGGCAGTCACTTAACCAACTGAGCCACCCAGGCGCCCTAGGCAAGTTTTATTTCATTAGTAATATATTGAGTTTCTTTCTCTACTTTTTCCTATCTTCTTGCCAAACATCCCTTTCTAAAATGATAATATGCAAATATCATTTTTAAAATAAAATTATAACCACAGTGTAAGGCAAATAAGATTATAGTTAAGTATCCCTTTCCATTAAAAAAAAAGAATTGCTATCATTAAGCATCATAAAAACATGACAGGTCCAGAAAATCTCTTCCCCAAGCACAAATTCCCTTTTGCATGGCAGATCAACTTCACTAATACACAATATGTAAATGATGAAACTAAAATACATCTCACATTTGTGTTTAAATTATATCAAATTTCTGCCCTAAAAACACATTATGTTGCTACCAGCTTCCCTGATAATCATATTCTCAAATCCAGTTCCAATATTCTAATACAGAAAAATGAAAATTGTGGTTTGATTGTGCTTTTTTGATACCTAGTTAGGAAAAGTGAATGATGTATGCATGACAACAATTTATTTTATTTAAGGTTTTATTTATTTATTTATTTGAGAGAGCACGTGCGCTTGAGTGGGGGGAGGAGCAGCAGAGAGGGACAAGCACTGAGTGGGGAGCCCAAAGCGGAGCTCAACCCCATAACCCTGAGATCATGACCAGAGCCAAAACCAAGAGTCAGAAGCTTTAACTGACTGAGTCACCCAGGCGCCCCAACAACAGTTTATTTTAAAATTAAGAGATATTTTAATAGCATTAAAGCATAAAGAATTAAACTGTGTGCTTGACTAAATCACTCTAACTTCTAGCTTTGTTTTCTCAGCTATAAAATGAAAACACTAATCTTAAATTATTTTGAAGTCCTTTCTAGTTCTAATATTTTAATATTAAGTGGCAGTACCAAGACCTCAGTATAGGAGAAATTTTAGACCAAATTTCAAATAGCACTCAAGGCCACTCCTAAATGAACCGAGCAATGAAGTAAAAACAGTGGGCTACTATAACAAGCTCAGCTTGATGCCAACTCACAACCTGCCCACCCAGCAACATTGCTGGCCTCAATCTTCTTTGATATAGACATTCTAGAGCTGAATGGCTCATACTCTTTATTCTTTACTCCCAATAATTATTACATGTACTGATTAACAAGGCTTGAACCAGAACAAGTATTTGTCAATCAAGGAACATTTTAAAGCATACCTTCATAATTAGAAATGGTAAAGGGGCATTTTGTTTTCTTTTCTATAATCCAAGACAACTAAAAGAAATGTCATAATGATCTTTCCACTATGCATATTTTGGATTTTCATCACACCAAAACTAGACCCACAGCTGTAGTTTAAAAGTTTGGGTATGTTTCCCATGAGGACACAGGAGTTCTGCTAATAAAACTTTACTTTCAAGGTCACTGACACATGCAATTGAAGCACTTGGGAGATAATTCTACGTTTGGTTTAAGAGACAGAAGTTGAACTAAAATAAGCATATTGAGAAGCACTAGATGCTAAATTATTCGCTCAGGTTCTGTAACTAGAAAACTGGAATTAGCTAGTGCCCCGGGCACTGATACATTAAAGTTTTAATATAAAAATTTCTGCTTATGACTTTGCCCTGATGACTTCTTGTCACTCATATGCCAAAGAAAGGCCATATGGAAAAGCACATCAGGGCATGGGCAATAAGTAATTAACTGCTCCTCACTTAAAATCTTTTATCATACAAGGCAGAAACTGTCTCCCAATGATAGTAACTTACTTAAAATGAATAATACATGGCAAAAAATGGGTCCCTGAAGTTCAGAAAGGGGATTTGACTCTCTTTTAGTGCATTGTGCAGACAAGGCAAGGGCAATTCTCATTAAAGTGTTGAACATATAGTCATAGACTGATGAGGCACAGAATAATTACACATACCTCCCAATAGACAAAGAACATTAATAATATTACCTCATACACACCTCAAGGATCAGGACTGAAGGAAGTGATTACAGCATAAAGCAATTGTCTCTAAATGTTCCTGCAAGGGATCTGATTAAATTTTGATATTCTAAGAGATTATTTCCTTTCATATATTTTGAAAAGATGCAGGCTATATAATGAGTTTATGGGAAGATGAAAATAACAAGGAAAATAATTTTCATCCTTCTCTAGGTTAAATTATTTCATTGATTTATTAAATATCCATTTATTTCATCATTAAATATCTAATCTATTTATTTAAATAATATCAACCTCATTCTTCTAATGGGCAACTACTAAACAAAATCAAAATAATTTCAATTATAGGCTAAACTGTTTCCTTTGAGCAAATTTAAACATATCTTCGGCAGTGTTTCAAAGATTTCTACAATGAGAGTGGTTTATAATGCTCACTTACATGTTTTAGTATATCTAAGCAGTTTCCAACATAACTCTATTTTTTATTGTGGTTTTGAACCTCAATAATTAAAACAGTAGTTAAAACAGATCATATATTAAAAGCAGCCATTTATCATAAATTCATAAACATTTTAACAGGAAAAAATATGATTTCTTCTTTTAGATGCTATTTTAATATAAAAGTCAATGCACATGAAAAATAATAAAAAGAAATTGCCTACAAGAATATGTTTTTTAAAAGATTTTATTTATTTATTTGACAGAGAGAGAGCAGGGAGCATGTGAAAGAGAGACAGAGAGAGAGAGAGAGGGTGCATACGAGCAAGGGGGGAAGGGCAGAGGGAGAAGCAGGCTCCCCGCTCAGTGGGGAACCCAACGTGGGGCTCGATCCCAGGACCCCAGGATCATGACCTGAGCTGAAGGCAGACACTTAACCAACTGAGCAAACCAGGGACCCCTACAAGAATATGTTTTTAATAAAATTCAAATATTTTAATGAAAATGTGTCAAGTATTCTTTGTCATTTCCTATATTTTTAAAGTGGATTGTCTGATTTTGTCATGATATCAATAACATATTTTTAGTCAATAATCTCAATGAGATATCTAAACCTTCCAAATATAACTTTATTACTTTATGAAATCAACAGTGATTAAGGCATAAATTTCTCATACAACCTCTTGAAGGCAAAGACTTTCTACAGTTCTCCATTGCAGTTATATGAGTAAGGATATTCAGTATCCATTTGTAATATGAATGGCCACAATCTAGTGCTTAAAAGCTTTTTTTCCCTGAGTGGGTTTTAAATCTAGCGCTTAAAAGTTTTTTCCATGGGTGGCGCCTGGGTGACTCAGTCGTTAAGCGTCTGCCTTCGGCTCAGGTCATGATCCCAGAGTCCTGGGATCGAGCCCCACATCGGGCTCCCTGCTCTGCGGGAAGCCTGCTTCTCCCTCTCCCACTCCCCCTGCTTGTGTTCTCTCTCTCGCTGTGTATCTCTCTCTGTCAAATAAATTAAAAAAAAAATCTTTAAAAAAAAAGTTTTTTTCCATGAATGGTTGAATTAAATTATTTTTATTAAATTACTTCTAGATTTTTTCCCAACTCAGAGACCAAATGAAAGGATTACTAGACCAAATGTAAAAAAAAAAAAAAACTTTAGAGCATGCTGTAAACTGCAGGTCAAGGCATTCATATTCATCTAACCATACTGCCTAGCTAACTTACCTCATGTATAAACTCTGCTCAATCCAGGAGTAAAGACTTTCTCTCTCATCTTCATACCATTCAATGCTTCAAAGATAGTTAAAGCCAGGTGGTTTATAGACTAAGCAAATTACCAATATACACAGATAGAATTAATATAATCCATTTAATTAAATGGATTTTTTACACAGTGTTTTGTCCGGAAGAATGTACAGGACATAGGACATAGGACAGTTGAGAGGGAACCCAGATATGATGACATAGGAAGAAAGAGAAGCTTATTAATATCATACAGCACCCAGTTAATGGGTGTGGGTTCTTCATCATCAGAAACTACCATCAGAAATCCTAATACCTACTTATACAACTGGGTTTTTTTTTAATATCAAAAACAATCAGAAAGAATGGTTGTGCTCTCCTATTATCAGGTACATTATTGAGTTTAAAATATTGAAACACTGGTAAACAACTCACTGAGCACCAATATATAAAAGGAAGCCCTGGTTAGTTATTAAAAAAGAGATATGCCAAATGTTTATGTGTGATCATATTCCCCCATTCCAAATGGGCAATGTTTTAGTAGAGACTGGGAAATGATAAATGATAATTGCTTCCTTTCGAACATCTGGACATATATCACATCCAGGTTTGGTTCATTACAGCTGAGTTTAGCACACCTAGCTAACTCATCTCCTCCTTTATCTGAATAAAGAAAGATACAAAAAGAAGCTTCAGTCATCTGAATCAACCATTTTGGGTTTAGATAAGCAATTTCAATTTTAAATTAGAGCAATGATATGTCTGAAAAGGTCTCACTCTTACAATCTTAGCTGTACAGATACCTGCACTGGTGCTGAAACACTCATCTATTTCTAAAGATAGGAGAAGTAGTTCTCAAGCTTCAGAGGCTAAGACACCTCTAGAGAGCTGGTTACAAGGATAGTTTTCTGGGTTTTACCCTGAGAAATTCAGGTTCAACAGATGTGGGAATGGAGCCAAGAATTTGCTTTTAGTAAGTCTTTGAGTTGCTGGTAGTTTGGAAGGCATACTCTGAGAAGCACTTACATAAAAGGCTGGAACCAACACCTGCATGATTCTTAACAATATCAATCTATTTATATTGTTCACACAACTGTTCAGGTTAAGAGTTGTTGAAGTATATTATAATTATGAAAACCTTTTGCGGAAAGCACCATAATCTATCCAATGTTCACTCTCCAATGGATTAGTCTTTCAGAGCCTTCATACTCTGTTTTTCCTCTTTCTTCTTATGTGTACAGGCACAAACACACACATACGCACAATTTGTTGGACTGATTGACAGGCTGAATTCCATTTAAATGTTTAAAAACCATAAATCACAACTTCCAAAATTTTTGATATGGGCTTTTATAGTATTAGAGGAGCAGCTGGGCTCTGTGAAGTAGCTGAGCATCTGACTTCCCTTCAACTAAAGTCTGACCTAGAAAATGTAAAATGTGAAAACATGCTTTGGAGACTAGGAAAGAATATTCACCAAATCTGAAAATTTCAAAGGGCCACTATTAGATAATTAAAGGATCAAAACAAAGAATTTTATGTCAAAAAATATGATTATTTAAATGAAATGAATAAATTCATAGAAACAAAACTTATAAAATTGGCTTAAGAAAAAATAGAAAATCAACCTCGCTCGGCATCAGGGAAATCCAGATCAAAACCTCAATGATATATCACCTCACACTAGTCAGAATGGTTAAAATTAACAAGTCAGGAAATGACAGATGTTGACAGGGATGCAGAGAATGGGGAACCCTTACTCCTACACTGTTGGTGGGAATGTAAGCTGGTGCAGCCACTCCGGAAAACAGTATGGAGGTTCCTCAAAAAGTTGAAAATAGAGCTACCATACAATCCAGCAATTGCACTACTGGGTATTTACCCCAAAGATACAAATGTAGGGAACCGAAGGGGTACGTGCACCCCGATGTTTATAGTAGCAATGTCCACAATAGCTAAACTGGGAAAGAGCCAAGATGCCCATCAACAGATGAATGGATAAAGAAGATGTGGTATATACACACACACACACACACACACACACACACACACACACACACACACAATGGAATATTATGCAGCCATCAAAAGGAATGAGATCTTGCCATTTGCAACAATGTGGATGGAACCGGAGGGTGTTATGCTGAGCGAAATAAGTCAGTCAGAGAAAGACATGTATCATATAACCTCACTGATATGAGGAATTCTTAATCTCAGGAAACAAACTGAGGGTTGCTGGAGTGGTGGGGGGGGTGGGAGGAATGGGGTGGCTGGGTGATAGACATTGGGGAGGGTATGTGCTATGGTGAGCGCTGTGAATTGTGCAAGACTGTTGAATCACAGACCTGTTCCTCTGAAAAAAATAATACATGTTAAAAAAAAAAAAAGGAAGAAGAAGAAGAAGATAGCAGAAGGGGAAGAATGAAGGGGGGGAAATCAGAGGGGGAGATGAACCATGAGAGATGATGGACTCTGAAAAACAAACTGAGGGTTCTAGAGGGGAGGGGGGTGGGAGGATGGGTTAGCCTGGTGATGGGTTTTAAAGAGGGCATGTTCTGCATGGAGCACTGGGTGTTATACACAAACAATGAATCATGGAACACTACATCAAAAACTAATGATGTAATGTATGGTGATTAACATAACAAAAATTTAAAGAAAGAAAAAAGAAAACTAAAAAAAGAAAAAATAGAAAATCTGAATAGTCCTGTATCAGATAATTGAACACTTTCCACAAAGAAAATTTCAAGCACAAAAGACATTACTAATTCTAAGAGACATTTAAGAAGAAATTAGGCCTATCTCATACAATCACTTTCAGAACAGAATATGAGACCACTTAGGTTTACGAGAGGATACTTTTGATAGCATCACTGAAGAGCACATTAAGGAAATAAATTTACAGGCAAAACTGAACATAGCAAGATTAAAAATAGAAAAAAAATCCTGACAATGTTGCATTTATTTCAGGAATGCAAGTTTAATATTTTAACATTCAAAAATCCATGTATTTCATAACATTAACATTCTAAAGAGAAAAAAATTACATGATCATCCTAATTTAATACCCATGTATGTCAAAAAATTAATAAGATTAAGAGGAGAAAGACAATTAATATAGTAAGGAGAATCTTTTTAGAAAATCTATGTTCATCAAATCCCATTAAAAGTGTGAAAATACAAGCCACTGAGAAGATATTTACAATATATATAACTGCAGAAGGATTCTGTAACACATGCAAAGATGTGTATCCTCTTCAAGAAAGGGCTCATCCAATTACTAAGAGTGTGGTTAGCTGACAGCTTCCAGGTATTAACACCTCCAGCTTTTGAGCCAAGGTCACTTTACTTTCAGGATGACACTAACCAAGGAAGTAACAGCCCAGGCTATATTCTTGGTGAGGTCGCTAGTTAATGCTATGCCTTTACAAGGTGTTACTCCTAAATAAACCTCCTGCCTGCTTCCCTAGAACCCAAAAATGACAGATTCATGTACAAGCTATGAAAAAAAAATTATAATAATCAATTGGAAAAGGACAACTCATTTTTAATGGGCAAAGACATGAAGAGACACTTCACAAAATATGATATCCAAGAAAAGATGCTCAGCCTCATTACTCCTCAGGCAAATGGAAATTATAACCACAGTGATTTATCATTACATACCCAAGTACATAAATATCAAGTGTCGGTGACAATCACTTCAGAAAATTCTTTGGTGATATAGACAAAAACAGAAAATATACACACCCCATGACTCAGCAATTCCACTCTTAGGTATACACCCAAGAATTTGTGTTTGTGTGTGTGTGTGCATGTGTATGTGTGTGTACCAAGAGCCACAGAGGCTGTACATATGACAATGCTCTTAGTAAGAACAAACACCTGGAAATAATCCAAAATATAATCAAAATTTAAATGAATAAACAATTGGTTATTTATTTAAGGGAATACCTTACAGCAATGAAAATAAACCATTCCTACATGCAATAACAAAGGAATCTCACAATGTTAAGCAAAAGAAGCTACACTTAAAATAATCACACTACACCATTTCATTTATATGAATGAAATCAGGGGGGCACCTGGGTGGCTCAGATGGTTAAGCATCTGCCTTTGGCTCAGGTCATGATCCACGAGCCCCATGTCTGGCTCCTGGCTCAGCGGGGAGCCTGCTTCTCCCTCTCCCTCTGTCTCTCCCCTGCTCATGCTCTCTCTCTCATTCTCTCTGTCTCAAATGAATAAATAAAATCTTTAAAAAAAAATGAAATCAGAAAAACAAATATAAATCAGGAAAAACTAATCAATGTGCTATAAGTCAAGGCAGTTGTTACCTTTAAGAGGTACAGGAATGAGGACAAGACCTTCTGGGGTGTTCACTTTCTTTTGCCTGATCTGAGGGGTAAATAGATATGTTCACTTGTAAATATCCTTTGAACTATATGCTCATGATTTGTATACTTTACTGAATATGTTATATACATAAAATTTAAGAAAATTATTTTATAAAGATTATAATGCTTTTGAAATTATTTTCAAAATGTTTTGAATCTCGGGGCACCTGGGTGGCTCAGTCATTGGGTGTCTGCCTTCGGCTTGGGTAGTGATCCCAGGGTCCTGGGATCGAGCCCCGCATAGAGCTCCTTGCTCGGCCAGGAGCCTGTTTCTCCCTCTCCCACTCCCTGCTTGTGTTCCCTCTCTAGCTGTCTCTCTCTCTGTGTCAAATGAATGAAAAAAATCTTTTAAAAAAAAAGTTTTTTGAATCTCATTTAGACTTGGATCTAATTAATTCAGCTCCTACTTGAATTAACTCTGCAGCCAATATGAATGAACACAATTACTTCATAGTATTATGGCTATGAAGTAATTACATTCATAAGTATTGACCATGTGGAAATTAGTTTAATCACTATAAAGTCACTTCACATGTTGTGGGGGTATACAATATAGCTGTGTAAGGAAGTACACAAGAAAACCCATATGATAGGGATATGTCAAAGGGATATCAGAACCAAGTAAAAGAGCTCCCAATGGCCAAAGTTAAAGTATTCAAACAATAAAATAAAGTAGTATCGTATTATAATCAAATGCAAAAATAAATATCCTTGGATTCATATTGATATAAATACATTATTTTTAAAAATAAGTAGGACAGAATAAACAAATATCTATACAAAAAATTCCAAATAATTTGTGTATTCTGCCCTCAAGGAGATAGAATATATTTCCCCAGTCCTTCAGTGTGAGCTGTACATTATGATTTGCTTCCAAAAAGTTCAGTATGCATAGGGGAACAGAGGGAAAACTGAGTGGGGAGTCATCAGAGAGGAAGAAAAACCATGAGAGACTCTTTAACTACAGGAAACAAACTGAGGGTTGCTGGAGGGCAGGTGAGTAGGGGGATGGGGTAATTGGCAGATGGGCATTAAGGAGGGCACGTGATGTGATGAGCACTGGATGTTATATGCAACTGATAAATTACTGAACACTACATCTGAAACTAATGATGTACTATAAGTTGGCTAAATAAATTTAAATTAAAAAAAGTTCAGCATGAGAAGGAGTGGAGGTGGGAGAGGAACTTCACATTGAAGACACCTGAGAAACACTACCTCAGTTAGATGATCAAGGTTAACATCAATAGTGATAAATTATGTTGATAGTATGTACCCTTAATAAGATCTGATGAGAACTGCACTTTACCATCAAAAATCCACAAGCCCAGGTTAATGAGAAAAACATCAAAGAAATACCAATCATGGACCTTCAATAAAATGCCTGACCAGTACACCTCAAAACTGTCAAGGTCATCAAAACCAAAATAGTCTAAGAAATTGTCAGTCAAAAAGAGCTTGAGAATATATGACAATGTAATGTGTTATCCTGAATCAGCAGAAAGATGTTAGATAAAAATTAAGAAAACCTGAATAAAGTAGGGACTTTTAATTATTGATAATATATCAATATTGGTTCATTAATTGTTACAAATGTTCCATACTAATGTAATATGATAATAATAGGCGAAAGTGCATGTTGGGACTATGGAAATTCTCTGTACTATCTTTGCAATTTTTCTGTAAATCAAAAACTATTCTAAGATAAAAGTTTATTTAAAAAGAATAAATGAAATTAAAAACTAGTTTGACTATGTGAAATTATTTCTAAAGCAAAAAATGGCAACTTACACATATTAGTAAAATATTTTTTCTTTTTTAAAAATATTTTATTTATTTATTTGAGAGAGACAGACATAGTGAGAGAGAGCACAAGCGGGAAGGAGGGGGAGAAGCAGACTCCCTGCTAAGCAGGGAGCCCGATGTGGGGCTCAATCCCAGCACCCTGGGATCATGACCTGAGCCAAAGGCAGATGCTTAACCGACTGAGCCACCCAGGTGCCCCAAGATTTTTTTTTTCATATCTTCATTGGTTTTGTCTAAGTCTCAGTGCTTCCCAATATTATCTATTCCTTCATGGTCATCCTCTTCAATACTCATCCACAGAGCCATTTAATTTTCTTTTATAGGATTTTGATTAGCATGAGGTAGTATAAGGAATCAAAAAGATCTGGATTTCATAGCCACCTCTGACTAGCAATAAATGTGACCTCAAGCAACTCAATAACCTCCTTTTGTCTTCATATTTCTCACCTGTAAAACTGTGATCCAAAGCATATTTTTTCAATGCTAATATTTCTAGGTATTAAAATACTCCGTATTCATTAATTTTTAGTAAAAACTAATGATATCACATCTTATCTAAAAAATCTTCTGTAGTCTGTAGTAGGCATAACCAGCTATTAATAATCCCCGAGAGAGGGTGCCTGGGTGGCTCAGTTGGTTAAGCAACTGCCTTCGGCTCAGGTCATGATCCTGGAGTCCCGGGATCGAGTCCCACATCGGGCTCCCTGCTCAGCAGGGAGTCTGCTTCTCCCTCTGACCCTCTTCCCTCTCATGCTCTCTGTCTCTCATTCTCTCTCCCGCAAATAAAAAAAAAAAAAAATCTAAAAAATAATCCCCGAGAGAGGAAAAACAAGAGAAACAACTGAAATAGAAAATATTATAAAATGATTCTACTGCCTAATACATTTGGTTGAACATTCAGAAATTTAATCATTGCCAAATTTTCTAAGGTTCTGTAAACAACTTGAAAACCCAGGCAGAATTTCCTTATTTACACCATTTGTTAATGCACTACATATTCTGATATAGAATCATACAGCAAAGCTGTAGAGATTTGAACATAGTTTGCAAAGACTGCTCCAATCTTGTTCCACTGTTGTTTAAACCAGAGGTTTCATAAATATTTGAAGATAAATACTTTTGATGAGAATCTTGTCTTCATGAATACTATGCTGTATATTCTAATGTTACACAAAAGTAACAAATAAAAACAAATGAACTATTTTTCCTTCCAACTAAATAGGAATAACCATGACATTATAAATAATAAAATTGAAATAAAGGGTGGACATATGCACTTTTGAAGTTGGCAGTCATATCTCAGTAGGCTACTAGAAATGTTTCAATTCCTTAGAGATTAAGGAACAAAATGTCAGATTAAAATGAAAATATTGAACATTGTATTTGAAAGATCCCTTAACATCATTCTACCACTGCAATCCTCCTTCCAAGAATCCTGGAAGATATATATACTTCTCGTCCATTAGCATGAGTTAAATTCCCAGTCTATTCAACAAATACCTTAGGAATGTCAGACTGGTTGAAAATAAAAAACCCAGGAAAAAATAAATTTTGAAAATCAGTAAACCTGATAATGTAAACAACTGAGTGTCCTGCAATAGGTTCAATTATGGAATCTTCCTGAAAATGACTCTGAGTTAGCATGTTATTATTCAAGAAAGATATAATCAAAGATATGATATTTAAGAGACCAGGATTTTCCACAGAGTCAAGGGCAGTCTGACATTCTAGACCAAGGAAAAATATGTGCAAATATATGGTATACTCTAGAAAATCCATGCAATCTGATTGATAGATTAAGGCTGGGATGGTAGTCTTTGACTTTTCTTATAAGTAGTAGCTACAGTACTGGTGGAAGAGTTGTTCATGTGTCTAACCTTGGCTGCTGGGCTGGCTAGCAAAGGAATGAACATAAGAAGAGAGCTGTTAAAATGTGAAATAATGAATACCTCGATAACGAATCTGAGAGTAAACACACCAGGTTTGCGTTTGGTGGAATTTCAGGAAATAATACTAGCTGAAACAAAATAGAAGTTTTCCTTTCTCTCATTTAAAAGATATCCAGAAACAAATAGTCCAGGTCTGGTAGAGCACTCCACAGAATCAGGGAACCAGTCTCCTTTTATCTTGTCCTTCAGTTATTTTAAACTTATACTTTAATTCTCATGGTCCAAAAAGGCAGCTGGAGTTCCAGGAATCAATTTGCTGTCAAGCCAACTAGAAGGAGGAGACAGGGTAATTCCCTTCCCCAATGCCCTTTAAGGACTGGTTTACTCAAAGTTTTGCATACATCTTATTGACCAGAACTTAGTTATCTGGCTAAGACTCACTGTAAATGAAGCTGGAAAGTAAAGTATTTTTTTCTAGGTAGTCATGCTTACCACAAATCATGGGTTCTATCCTTAAGGTGAAGGGAGAAACGATGCTGAGAAAGATAACTAGCATCTCTGCCATGGTTCTATTAACATTTGACATTTCAGAGATAGAGAAGTTCTGGATGATAATAATGTCCAAGAGTATTAGTTTGTTGAAGTGTAGAGAATGTAAGAGATACTGATGTTGAGGAACATGGAAATACTTGAAGTGTAGAAGTTGTATGCACTATGCACATAGACACTGAAATCACTCAGAATAATAGAATATTCAGATCCAAAATTCTCATTGGATTTTGGATTAATGTGGAAGTCTATTAACAACTATATAATCAGGGGGTGTGATTTTTCACATGAAGAGTATTTTGTAACAAGATGGGAGAATCATGGTGTAGAGTTAATAGAGTTCTAACTTCATCCCTCCAGGCCAGGGAATGCAGAAGGAAAGGGTGAATGAAGAGCTGTGAGCAATACTGAGAGTGAGTCCAACAGATTTGGAGTTCAGTCAAAACTTTGCCATTCACTAGTTTTGTGATTACTGGCAAGGTATAAAACCACCTTGTTTCTTCATTTATGAACTGGGAGTAATTCCTACCTCAAAAGTGTATGGTAAAGATTATAAACAATATAAAATTACAACACTGTTGAACTCATGGTAGATTCTCAAAAAATTTTAGTCACATGTTCTTCTCCATCTAACAATTCCCAATCTTTCTGATATAGGAGTTTTTATTTTTGAGATTAGCCTTTTCTACAAAAATTTACAACTGAGTATAAGAACATCATGGATTGAAAATGCATTAAATAACCTTTAAGTATGAAGGTTCATTAACAGACTTAATTTATGATGAATGGGGATTCTCTGTTAGGTCATAAATTCACCCACTTATTTTTCTTAGTACCCTCTCTTAGACATTAGGAGAGGGTGCTGTGAGTCTCAATGCCATGTAGGAAAAATAAGCAAATATCCTCCCAGGATGCCACTTTGCTAAAAGCCTGCCATATGTCCATAATGCACTGACGCATTAACAGCACATTTCATTTTATATCCCTACTTGACAAATAAAGCAAGGATGAGCTTGCACTACATGTGCTTGTCTAATTCCCATTACTGCTAATTATGTGCACACAGCGGGAAGACCACATCTCTTCAGACTAAGGCTTACTTCTTGAGAGAGATTATGAAAAGTCAGTAAACTTTCAAAGTAGTGAATGATTTCTTACATTTATTAGCACTTTATATACCTGTGGATATTTTATTCTATAACCTTAATTGTTATTTAGTTGTGACCACATACTCTTTCAAAAAATAACATTATTTTTAATCTATTTCCTGGCAAGACCTAGTGAAATCTGTCTTCATAAAGAACACTTGCCAGGCCATTTTCTGATCGCAGAGGAGAAAAACAATCTCAGGGCTAAGATGCACCAGGGAAAGGAATGAAATGTGTAAAAATAAAAACCTTTCTATATATTTTTATCTGAATATTACTAGAGTATACCATTTTTAAAATGAGATAAGGAAATTTTAAACCAGTTTTCAAGGAGATTTTCTATTTTGATCTTTCTGATCATACAAGGAAGTATTTATGAAATACTCTGGCCATGATATCACAATCATGACATTATAGGACACGCTACAAACACCCTTCTCTGTGCAGTTTCCCTCAGGATATATACAATGCAAACAAAAGTTTAAATCTAGCAATTTTCAGTCTTTCACCCTGGATTACATATTTTTAAAGTGCTTAAGATTATAAGCCATCAGAGAGAAAGTGTATTTTGATAAAATGAAATACTGACAACGCTGCAGAGCTTTACATCATCACTATATAGGTAACCAAATTGAGCATATTCTTTCATCAAGATCTGCCTACATTTTAGAGAAATCCATTTTCTTATGGAATATTCAATAATAAAATAAAATCCATTCCTTTACCAGAATGCACAGAGAAAAATAAGTCAAATTCCAATGCTTGGAAATATATGGAGTTTATACTTACCTTCATTATCCCTACATAACTGAACACATCATTTTATTTTTACCCAAGTCCCAATTCAACTCTAGATCTCTGAAAATCACTTAATGCTAATATGCTTTTTTTTTTTTAAAGATTTTATTTATTTATTTGACAGAGACAGAGACAGCGAGAGCAGGAACACAAGCAGGGGGAGTGGGGAGGGAGAAGCAGGCTTCCCACTGAGCCGGGAGCCCGATGTGGGGCTCGATCCCAGGACCCTGGGATCATGACCTGAGCTGAAGACAGTCGCTTAACCAACTGAGCCACCCAGGCGCCCAATGCTAATATGCTTTTTGCCAAAGGATCTTTCAGGAGATTTCCAGTCTGTGGAAATTCTTCTTAAGATTTCATATTTTGAGCCTCTCCTTTTAAAATTTTATCATCCGTAGTGTTTGAAGCATTTTTATGGAAGGAAAACTCTATGTCTTTCAAATGTTGCCTTTAAAGTAAATTTTCATAAAGGTGTGTCTTCAATCAAGTGAAGCATGATCATTACACTGAGTTTACAGAGAAAGTAAATAAGTGCTACAGAGGGAAGAGGAGAGATATAGGTTCAAGTTCATGCACAGTAAGGATTAAACATTTTTTCTTTTTAACCTTTTCCTATTCTTTTCAAATTATACATGATTTCATCTGTGTCATCTTCAAAATGGAAAGATAAAAATGCATGCTTTGTCTTATTCAGCTGGTTTAAGTCTTTCCACTGCTGTCAACAGATGAAAGAATGGAAATCTCAATTTAAAAGCAGGTTTATTATGAGTATAAAACTGACCCAAAAACTTCAATTAATTACAACAGTTGTATTTTTTCTGTGAAAAATTCAAAAGATGCATTCCTTGTCTTATTCCTGATCTTAGAGGAAAAGCTGTGTTTTTCACCATTGAGTATGATGTTAGCTGTGGATTTGTCATATATGGCCCTATTATGTTGAGGTATATTCTCTCTAACCACACTTTGATGAAAATTTTTATCGTCAATGGATGTTGATTTTTGCTGAATGCTTTTATTGCATCTGTTAAGATGAAATGATTTTCATCCTTCATTTTATTGATGTGATGTTTGATTTGTAAATATTGAACCATCCTTGCATCTCTGAAATAAATCTCACTTGATCATGGTGAATGACCCTTCTAATATATTGTTGAATGTGGTTTGTTAATATTTTCTTGAGAATTTTTGCATCAGTGTTCATCAGGGATATTGGCCTATAGCTTTCTTTCTTCGTGGTGTCTTTTTCTAGTTTTGGTTTCAGGGTAATGTTAGTCTCATAGAATTTATTTGGAAGCTTTCCTTCCTCTTCTGTTTTTTGGAATAGTTTGAGGAGATAGGCATTAAGTCTTCTTTAGATGTCTGGGAGAATTCATCTGAGTTTGCAACAATGCACAAATGGATAAGGAAGGTGTGGGGTATCACACAGTCATAAAAAGGATGAGATCCTGGCAAGATGGCGGAGGAGTAGGAGACCTGGATTTCGTCTCCTCTCAGGAATTCAGCTGGAGAGGGATCAAACCATTCTGAACACCTACAAACTCAACGGGAGATCGAAGAAAAGAAGAGCAACAACTCTCTGAACAGAAAAGCGACCACTTTCTGGAAGGTAGGACGTGCGGAGAGGTGAATCCAAGGCGATATTCGGGAGGATAGACGGCGGGGGAGGGGCCTCCGTTGGCCACTTCTGGCAAGTGCTAGAGCTGCGGAGCACAAAATCGCAACTTTTAAAAGTCTACTCCGCTGAGGGACGTCACTCTGGTGGCTAAGCGGGGGGTGGAACCCTCCGGGACAGTGTGGTCTCAGGACCCTCAGGGTCACAGAAAGACCGGGGGTGCCTGAGTGTGGCAGAGCTCCCAGGTATCGGAGCAGGGAAGCCGGCTGCAGAGGCGGAGCCCAGGCGCGGGCTCTCAGCTCGGGGTAGCCATAAACTGTGATCCGCGGCACAGTCGGGCCCCTGCTCCTCCAGCAGGGACCCAACAAGCGGCAGATCCGGGGAGACTCACCTTCCTCCCCCAGGAGGAGCCGCGCGGGAGTGCACCGCAGGGATCTGCTGGGTTTGGAGACTCCACCCGGGGTCGGGTGCCAGAGATAGAAACGCGCGGTCACAGGCCGGGTGAGCACAGAGTGCAGCCGGAGACCGGGGAGACGGGAGTGACTGACGGCTTTTCTCTGGGGGCTCACTGAGAAGCAGGACCCCGAGTTCTCGGCTCCACCGGGACAGAGATTGGGAGGCCGCCATTTTCACTCTCCGCCTCCAAAGCTGTACGGAAAGCTCGCAGGGAACAAAAGCCCCGGAGAGCAAACCCGAGCAGATTACTTAGCCGGGAGGGGGCAAGGGCGGGCCAATTCTGCCTCCGGCAGAGACATTTGGAAACCACGGCAACAGGCCCCTCCCCAGAAGATCAGCGAGAACAGCCAGCCAAGACCAAGTTTGCCGATCAATGAGAACGGCAGAACTGCAGCACTAGGGGAATACTGCACATAGAATTCAGGGCTTTTTTACCATGATTCTTTAGTCTTTCAAAGTTAAATTTTTTTTTTAACTGTCTTTTTTTCTTTTTGAATTTTTCTTTTTCCCTTTTTCAACCAACATCTTATCAATCCCTTTTTTTAAAAAAAAATTTTTATTTTTCATTTTTAGAGTCATATTCTATCCCTTCATAGTAGTTACCCGTATTTTTGGCTTATATATATAGTTGTTCTCTCTTTAAAATTTTGAGATAGTTTCTTCTAACAGATTAAAATATACCCTAAATCTCTAGTATATGGTGTTTTCTATTCCCCTGCCTGATCACATCCTCTCCCTTTTTCTTTTCTTTTTTCTTTTTTTAAATCCTCTTCTGTCTTTTTTCAAAGAACTTCTTATCAATTCCTTTTATAAAATTTTTTATAATTTTCATCTTTACAGTCATATTCCATCCCTTCATCATATCAACCCTTAGTTTTGTAGATATATAAGTTTTTCTTTCTTTAAAATTTTGGGAGGCACTTTCTTCTAACAGACCAAAATACACCCCAAATCTAGTGTGTGGCACTGATCTATATACCAGCCTGATCATATTTGATCACATTCTGTTTTTTTTGTTGTTGTTGTTGTTTTGTTTTGTTTGTTTTTGTTTTTATCTTTATCTTTTTCTCTTTCTTTTTTTTCTTTCTCTTTTTTCTCTCTTTCCGTTTCTTTTCCCACTGCTTCAGGTCTTCTCTGCTTTGTTTAGAGTATATTTTCTGGGGATGTTGTTACTCTGCTACCATTTTGTTCTCCCATTAATCTATTCTCCTCTGCACAAAATGACAAGACAGAAAAAATTACCTCAACAAAAAGAACAAGAGGTAGTACCGACTGCCAGGGACCTACTCAATATGGACATTAGTACGATGTCAGATCTAGAGTTCAGAATCATCACTTTAAAGATACTAGCTGGGCTTGAAAAAAATATGGAAGTTATTAGAGAAACCCTTTCTGGAGAAGTAAAAGAACTAAAATCCAACCAAGTAGAAATCAAAAAGGCTATTAATGAGGTGCAATCAAAAATGGGGGCGCTAACTCCTAGAATAAATGAGGCAGAAGAGAGAATCAGTAATATAGAAGATGAAATGATGGAAAATAAAGAAGCTGAGAAAAAGAGAGATAAACAACTACTGGATCACGAGGGCAGAATTCGAGAGATAAGCGATACCATAAGACGAAACAACATTAGAATAATTGGGATCCCAGAAGAAGAAAGAGAGAGAGGGGCAGAAGGTATAATGGAGCAAATTATAGCAGAGAACTTCCCTAATTTGGGGAAGGAAACAGGCATGAAAATCCAGGAAGCACAGAGAACCCCTCTCAAAAATCAATAAAAATAGGTCAACACCCCGACATCTAATAGTAAAACTTACGATTCTCATAGACAAAGAGAAAATCCTGAAAGCAGCTCGGGAGAAGAGATATGTAACCTAGAAGGGTAGAAACATTAGATTGGCAACAGACCTATCCACAGAGACCTGGCAGGCCAGAAAGGACTGGCAGGATATATTCAGAGCACTAAATGAGAAAACTATGCAGCCAAGAATACTATATCCAGCTAGGTTGTCATTGAAAATTGAAGGAGAGATAAAAAGCTTCCAGGACAAACAAAAACTAAAGGAATTTGCAAACACAAAACCAGCCCTACAGGAAATATTGAAAGGGGTCCTCTAAGCAAAGAGAGAGCCTAAAAGCAACATAGACCAGAAAGGAACACAGACAATACATGGTAACAGTCACCTTACAGGCAATACAATGGCACTAAATTGATATCTTTCAATAGTTACCCTGAATGTAAATGGGCTCAATGCCCCAATCAAAAGACACAGGCTATCAGACTGGATTAAAAAACAAAACCCATCAATATGCTGTCTGCAAGAGACTCATTTTAGAACCAAAGACACCCCCAGATTGAAAGTGAGGGGGTGGAAAACCATTTACCATGCTAATGGACATCAAAAGAAAGCTGGGGTGGCAATCCTTATATCAGACAAATTAGATTTTAAACCAAAGACTGTAATAAGAGATGAGGAAGGACACTATATCATACTTAAAGGATCTATCCAACAAGAAGATCTAACAATTGTAAATATCTATGCCCCTAACATGGGAGCAGCCAATTATATAAGCCAATTAATAACAAAAGCAAAGAAACACATTGACAACAATACAATAATAGTGGGGGACTTTAACACCTCCCTCACTGAAATGGACAGATCATCTAAGCAAAAGATCAACAAGGAAATAAAGACTTTAAATGACACACTGGACCAAATGGACTTCACAGATATATTCAGAACATTCCACCCCAAAGCAACGGAATACACATTCTTCTCTAGTGCCCATGGAACATTCTCCAGAATAGATCACATCCTAGGTCATAAATCAGTTCTCAACCAGTACCAAAAGATTGGGATCATTCCCTG
The DNA here is from genome assembly GCF_002201575.2 of Neomonachus schauinslandi. NCBI lineage: Eukaryota > Metazoa > Chordata > Mammalia > Carnivora > Phocidae > Neomonachus > Neomonachus schauinslandi. Next base: position 14,919,381 of record NC_058409.1, read on the forward strand.
CATATTTTCAGACCACAATGCTTTGAAACTAGAACTCAATCACAAGAGGAAACTCGGAAAGAACTCAAATACATGGAGGCTAAAGAGCATCCTACTGAAGAATGAATGGGTCAACCAGGAAATTAAAGAAGAATTAAAAAAATACATGGAAACCAATGAAAATGAAAACACAACTATTCAAAATCTGTGGGATGCAGCAAAGGCAGTCCTAAGAGGAAAGTATATAGCAATACAAGCCTTTCTCAAGAAGCAAGAAAGGTCTCAAGTACACAACCTAACCCTACGCCTCAAGGAGCTGGAGAAAGAACAGCAAATAAAGCCTAACCCCAGCAGAGAAGAGAAATAATAAAGATCAGAGCAGAAATCAATGAAATAGAAACTAAAAGAACAGTAGAACAGATCAACGAAACTAGGAACTGGTTCTTTGAAAGAATTAACAAGATTGATAAACCCCTGGCCAGATTTATCAAAAACAGAAGAGAAATGACCCAAATCAACAAAATCATGAATGAAAGAGGAGAGATCACAACCAATACCAAAGAAATACAAACAATTATAAGAACATATTATGAGCAACTCTATGCCAGCAAATTAGATAACCTGGAAGAAATGGAGGCATTCCTAGAGATGTATCAACTACCAAAACTGAACCAGGAAGAAATAGAAAACCTGAACAGACCTATAACCACTAAGGAAATTGAAGCAGTCATCAAAAATCTCCCAACAAACAAAAGCCCAGGGCCAGATGGCTTCCCAGGGGAATTCTACCAAACATTTCAAGAAGAATTAATACCTATTCTACTGAAACTGTTCCAAAAAATAGAAATGTAAGGAAAACTTCCAAACTCATTTTATGAGGCCAGCATTACCTTGATCCCAAAACCAGACAAAGACCCCATCAAAAAGGAGAATTACAGACCAATATCCCTGATGAACATGGATGCAAAAATTCTCACCAAAATACTAGCCAATAGGATCCAACAGTACATTAAAAGGATTATTCACCATGACCAAGTGGGATTTATCCCTGGGCTGCAAGGTTGGTTCAACATCCACAAATCAATCAATGTGATATAATCCATTAACAAAAGAAAGAACAAGAATCATATGATCCTCTCAATAGATGCAGAAAAAGCTTTTGAGAAAGTACAGCATCCTTTCTTGATCAAAACTCTTCAGAGTATAGGGATCGAGGGTACATACCTCAATATCATAAAAGCCATCTATGAAAAACCTACAGCGAATATCATTCTCAATGGGGAAAAACTGAGAGGTTTCCCCCTAAGGTCAGGAATGCGGCAGGGATGTCCACTATCACCACTGCTATTCAACATAGTTTTGGAAGTCCTAGCCACAGCAATCAGACAACAAAAAGAAATCAAAGGCATCCAAATCGGCCAAGAAGAAGTCAAACTCTCACTCTTTGCAGATGATATGATACTTTATGTGGAAAACCCCAAAGACTCCACCCCAAAACTGCTAGAACTCATACAGGAATTCAGTAAAGTGGCAGGATATAAAATCAATGCACAGAAGTCAGTGGCATTCCTATACGCCAACAACAAGACAGAAGAAAGAGAAATTAAGGAGTTGATCCCATTTACAATTGCACCCCAAACCATAAGATAACTAGGAATAAATCTAACCAAAGAGACAAAGGATCTGTACTCAGAAAACTATAAAATACTCATGAAAGAAATTGAGGAAGACACAAAGAAATGGAAAAACGTTCCATGCTCATGGATTGGAAGAACAAATATTGTGAAGATGTCAATGCTACCTAGAGCAATCTACACATTCAATGCAATCCCCATCAAAATACCATCCACTTTTTTCAAAGAAAGGGAACAAATAATCCTAAAATTTGTATGGAACCAGAAAAGACCGGGCATAGCCAGAGGAATGTTGAAAAAGAAAAGCAAAGCCAGCGGCATCACAATTCCGGACTTCCAGCTCTATTACAGAGCTGTCATCATCAAGACAGCATGGTATTGGCACAAAAACAGACACATCGATCAATGGAACAGAATAGAGAGCCCAGAAATGGACCCTCAACTCTATGGTCAACTCATCTTTGACAAAGCAGGAAAGAATGTCCAATGGAACAAAGACAGTCTCTTCAACAAATGGTGTTGGGAAAATTGGATAGCCACATGCAGAAGAATGAAACTGGACCATTTCCTTACACCACACACAAAAATAGACTCCAAATGGTTGAAAGACCTCAATGTGAGACAGGAGTCCATCCAAATCCTTGAGGAGAACACAGGCAGCAACCTCTTTGACCTCAGCCGAAGCCACTTCTTCCTAGAAACTTCGCCAAAGGCAAGGGAAGCAAGGGCAAAAATGAACTATTGGGACTTCATCAAGATAAAAAGCTTTTGCAAAGCAAAGGAAACAGTCAACAAAACCAAAAGACAACCGACAGAATGGGAGAAGATATTTGCAAATGACATATCAGGTAAAGGGCTAGTATCCAAAATCTATAAAGAACTCATCAAACTCAACACCCAAAGAACAAATGATCCAATCAAGAAATGGGCAGAAGACACGAACAGACATTTTTCCAAAGAAGACATCCAAATGGCCAACAGACACATGAAAAAGTGCTCAATATCGCTCGGCATCAGGGAAATCCAAATCAAAACCTCAATGAGATACCACCTCACACCAGTCAGAATGGCTAAAATTAACAAGTCAGGAAATGACAGATGTTGGCGGGGATGCGGAGAAAGGGGAACCCTCCTACACTGTTGGTGGGAATGCAAGCTGGTGCAGCCACCCTGGAAAACTGTATGGAGGTTCCTCAAAAAGTTGAAAATAGAGCAACCATATGATCCAGCAATTGCACTACTGGGTATTTACCCCAAAGATACAAAAGTAGGGATCCGAAGGGGTACGTGCACCCCGATGTTTATAGCAGCAATGTCCACAATAGCCAAACTGTGGAAAGAGCCAAGATGTCCATCGACAGATGAATGGATAAAGAAGAGGTGGTATATATATACAATGGAATATTATGCAGCCATCAAAAGGAATGAGATCTTGCCATTTGCAACGACGTGGATGGAACTGGAGGGTATTATGTTGAGTGAAATAAGTCAAACAGAGAAAGACATGTATCATATGATCTCACTGATATGAGGAATTCTTAATTGCAGGAAACAAACTGAGGGTTGCTGGAGTGGGGGGCAGGGTGGGAGGGATGGGGTGACTGGGTGATAGACACTGGGGAGGGTATGTGCTCTGGTAAGCGCTGTAAATTGTGCAAGACTGTTGACTCTCAGATCTGTACCTCTGAAACAAATAATGCAATATATGTTAAGGAAAAAAAAAAGAAGAAGAAGAAGGTAGCGGGACGGGAAGAATGAAGCGGGGGAAATCGGAGGGGTAGACGAACCATGAGAGACAATGGACTCTGAAAAACAAACAGGGTTCTAGAGGGGAGGGGGGTGGGAGGATGGGTTAGCTTGGTGGTGGATATTGAGGAGGCCACATTCTGCATGGAGCACTGGGTGTTATGCACAAACAATGAATCATGGAACACTTCATCTAAAACTAATGATGTAATGTATGGGGATTAACATAAGAATAAAAAAAAAAAAGAATGAGATCCTGCCATTGGAAACAACATGGATGCACCTAGAGGGTCTTACGCGAAGTGGAATAAGCCAGACTGAGAAAGACAAATACCATATGACTTCACTCACGTGTGGAATCTTGAAAGAATGATTAAACAAACAAAAGGCAAAATCAGACTAACAAACACACAGAACAAACTGATGGTGCCAGCAGGTGGGCAAAATGAGTAAAGGGGAGTGGGAGATAGAGCCTTTCAGTTATGCAACAGATAAGTTATGGGAATAAAAGGCTCAGCACAGGGAACATAGTCAAAGATATTACAGCAGCATTGTAATGGGACAGTTGGTAACCATACTTGTGGTAAGCACAGCATAATGTATAAACTTGTCAAATCACTACGTTGTACACCTGAAACTAGTATAACATTGTGTAACAATTATAGTTAAATTTGAAAAATAAAAAAAAACGAAGATGCACTCCTAAGTACCCAAGAGAGCATCTTTGATTATTTGGCCCCACACATCCACCCCAAGTGAGCTCTAGAAGCTGCTCCAAGGTAAAACTAGGGTCATTTATTCTTCTAGGGGGCAAAGAGGTATGCTGGAAATGAGAAAATATCCAAATTTCCTCCCCTTTAAACATTCTTCCCATCCCCAAAAGATCAGAATCAGATCTATTTTTAGGACCAGCTTTAGGACAAGGCCTCTAGAACTGTCCGGCAAAGCATTCTCCCATCCAATAGCTAAGAGGCAATTCACTAAACAACTTCTACTATTAAAGATAAAATGTGAATGCAGATTGAGTGAAGATGTTGACTCTGTCCATACTGCAGAGTAAGCAGAATAAGACTGCTAAGAATGAACAAATAAAAAGCAATTGTGGGACCAGCGAGACATTCTTTGTAAGTTGTATAAGTGCAAAAAAAATTTTTTTAAAGAACTGGAATTATTTCAACCTAGCTGGTTATTCTAGGCAGGAATGGGATTAGTTGATCTTTTCTTCCTTTTAAATCAATTAGATAAACACTCAGAAATTGATTGGGGTTACAAATCAAGCTTCTGGAAAGAGAATAAAGAAGCCACTGCAAATGTGCATGAAAATGCCTCATTGAAGGGATAGTCAACTTACCTGGCTCCAGCCTGGCCCTGTGACTCACACTACAGAACCAGCTGCCAAGCCTCTCCCCAGAGGACAGCCATTAGAATGCTGGCTAAGTGGCAGGAATTACAATATAAACAGCCTTTCTATGTGTTTCTTCTCTACCTCATCAAACCATACAGTGTTAACAGTATTGAGAAGCAAGGGGAGAAAAAGGAAAAAAGTTAAAAAATGAATGTGATTTCTAGACTAAGAAAATTTATATTACATTCAAATAAGCACATTTACAGAAAAAACAAGGTTTTTTTCTGTATTTGTATTAAAGAAAATGTGTCACACAAATTTACCTATCCCATCTACCTATTAGACGTTACTATTTCCTTTAAAAATAAGCATTTACTAGCTGAAGTCATAAATCACATTCATGTCTAAGTAAAAATTTGCTCTTTTCTGGTATGTCCTCTAATTCTGACACTAGCACCAAAGAACCACCCAAATTCAAAGCCTTGAAGTCACTTTTGCTAGTTTAATCACCCTTCTACCTAATCCCAGCCCTCCTTCCATCTTCCCACTGGAGTTACCATCCTTCAGACTGCTCTCAGGTCCAGTAACAGCTTCCATTACACCTTCTCCAGCTTTGATTCCTCCCTGCACAAATACCCTGTTCAGGTTCCTGAGAGAGTAATCTTCCCATGTCCTGCTTTTGGTTATATACCCTCTCAAATGGCTTGAACATTTCCTGAAAGCCTCCCAAAAAAGGCCAATACCTCGGTAAGTATTTAAGAGACATTTAAGTCCATACTCTGATCTGACCCCAACCTCTCCCATACTTTTCCCCATTGCTTCCCTTCAAGCCATCCCGTGAGCCAAACATTCAGATGGCTCTCTTGGATCTGTCCTGCGAACCCCTACTTCTCTTGCCAAGTCCACTCTATCCACTGCCCAAGATGCTTCCTTTTCTATTCAGCCTCCTCAACAATGTCAGAAGCAATTTCCTTGCCAATTTCACCTAGCCTCCTTCAGGTCTCTGTTCAAATTCTATCTCCTCAGGAAAGTTTCGGTTGAAAATCCAGAACAGGTTAGGACCTCAGTTTTATGTATTCCTGACATGTTTCTCCTTTGTTGTTCTTACAGCATGCATGATTAATTAAATCTTTACGTAATTACTTGTGCAATTGTTTCTGTTACAAGACAGCAAGTGCCATGAAGGCAAAGAGTGGTATCTGTTTTTGTTTTGTTTTGTTTTGTTTTTTATTCTTATGTTAATCCCCATACATTACATCATTAGTTTTAGATGAAGTGTTCCATGATTCATTGTTTGTGCATAACACCCAGTGCTCCATGCAGAATGTGCCCTCCTCAATACCCACCACCAGGCTAACCCATCCTCCCACCCCCCTCCCCTCTAGAACCCTGTTTGTTTTTCAGAGTCCATCGTCTCTCATGGTTCGTCTACCCCTCCGATTTCCCCCGCTTCATTCTTCCCCTCCCGCTACCTTCTTCTTCTTTTTTTTTCCTTAACATATATTGCATTATTTGTTTCAGAGGTACAGATCTGAGATTCAACAGTCTTGCACAATTCACAGTGCTTACCAGAGCACATACCCTCCCCAGTGTCTATCACCCAGTAACCCCATCCCTCCCACCCCACCCCCCACTCCAGCAACCCTCAGTTTGTTTCTTGCAATTAAGAATTCCTCATATCAATGAGATCATATGATACATGTCTTTCTCTGTTTGACTTATTTCACTCAACATAATACCCTCCAGTTCCATCCACGTCGTTGCAAATGGCAAGATCTCATTCCTTTTGATGGCTGCATAATATTCCATTGTATATATATATGAGTGGTATCTGTTTTTAATTCTGTATTGCCAGCACCTGGGGATGTAGCAATCACCCCCACTTCTTAACCCCATATGCAATTTTTCTGTTCCTTATACTAGAATTGCTCTCCAACAGAGTATATCAAATCATCACAGTGCAGTAATGTGTCATGATGATGTGTGTATGCATCTTATCTGCAGCCTTCATGCTTTATTCACCTTTCTCCCTGATAGCACCTTGCACAAATCTGTGCAGTTAGTGTTTGGTAAATGTTTAATCTAGTGATTGGAAAAATCATTAAATGAATGCTTTTGTATAAATATAAAACCTACATGTGAAAACTGACCTTTGGAGGACTGGGATTATTAGCTCTGACTTCAGATCAGTATAAAATCTTGTCTAAATGAAAATAAATGAAGTTTACATTTTCTGCCATTTCATTAAAGAGAAGGTCTTAAACCTTGAACCTCTAATCACTTTAAATAGATTCATTTTTATGTTTATCATGTTTTATACTACAAACAGAGTTTATTTCACATTTGTAGAGTACAAATTCCTTTTAAATCTATTCAACTCTCTTTTTCCCATGTATGTGTACTAGACTTCTTCGCATGGAAATTTACCAGTCTGCTAAAAGGCCAATTGTTTTAGCAACATGAAATATTTGCTACGACTGTGGGTCTCCACATGTTAAATCCATTCAACCAGGTTTCCTTGAGAGTCAACAATGTGTCAGCAGCTCTAGCATTTCCACAGCAGCTCCAGAATTTCTATATAGAAATACAGCAATATAGTTATAGCTATGTTATATAGCTAGAGAACTTGTTTTTAAGGTGCAATTTCATACTAAGTGTGCTATTTTTATTTAAACTCTATGTCCCTTTGGAGTGGCCTGGATGGAAGCTAATGTAGATTATGGGCAATGTATTCCCCCATCAACAACTGATGGCACCACTGGCCAGATAAAGAGAAACCTAGTATTACTGTAGTTAACAGACAATTTTTCATGTTGCCTCAGAAAGAAAAATTAGGCAATCACTTTTCTTTCTCTTCCCCAATTTAATTGAGGAATAATTGACAAATGTATATATTAAAGTGGACAGTGTGATGATTTGATATACCTATGCATTGTGGAATGATTACCAAGATCAAGATAATTAACACATCCATCACCTCATATACCTCTTTTTTTTCGGTGAGAATGCTTAAGATCTTTTCTCAGCAACTTTCAAGTATACAATACTGTGTTATTAACCAGCTACCATGCTGTACATTAGATCTTTGGAACCTGTTCTTGTAACTGGAAGTTTGTACCCTTTGACCTACATCCTCCCATTTCACTGTCCCTACAGCTCCTGGAAACCACCATTCTATTCTCTGATTCTATGAAATCAGCAGGGGTTTTTTGTTTTTGTTTTTTAGATTACACATATAGGTGATACCATGTAGTATTTATCTTCTCTGTCTAGCTTATTTAACTTAGCATAATGCCTCCCAGGTTCATCCACGTCGTCACAAATGATGGAAGAATTTCCCTCCTTTTTATGGCTTACTAATATTCCAGTGTGTGTGTGTGTGTGTGTGTGTGTGTGTGTGTACATGTAACATTCTTTATCCATTCATTTAGGTTGTATCTTATCTTGACTACTATGAATAATGCTGCAATGAACACGGCTGTGCAGATATTTCCTCAGGATACTGATTTCATTTCCTTCAGATGTAACCATTTCTCATTCTTCCACAATCAACAGTCTTGCAAAGGGGGTAGTATATTTACTAATGAGGAAATGGGTGCTCTATGACTTTGGGTCAAAATTCTAATTTATACAAGTTCAAATTTAAAATAATTTTTATTAGCATCTGGTAGTTTGAGTACCATCCGAGTATGAAACAGGATCTAGGGCAGATAACTATCTTCTCTTACAAATGAATGAAAGTCTAATTATTTTATTTGGAGAAGTGGTGCATTCCCCATCTGTGTCAATAAATATCATATAATAAATCATCTTGTAAAATACATGGTTTCTCCCATTCTAAGCCCCCTAATAAAAACCTCTTTAAGAGAAGAAGGAAACCTGGGCACCTGGGTGGCTCAGTTGGTTAAGCGACTGCCTTCGGCTCAGGTCATGATCCTGGAGTCCCGGGATCGAGTCCCACGTCGGGCTCCCTGCTCAGCAGGGAGTCTGCCTCTCTCTCTGACCCTCCCCCCTCTCATGCTCTCTATCTCATTCTCTCTCTCAAATAAATAAATAAAATCTTTAAAAAAAAAAAGAGAGAGAAGAAGGAAACTTAATCAGGGCTGTTTGCATTCACTAATGACTGCTGAGCCCAAGTGAGGGAGAGAGAAAAGCTGACAGAGATGTAGCCCATGTCTCACCCATGCTGATTTCTTTCTGCTCTTGCCATCCTTCATCTGGCTCTACAACCAGGCCAATAGGATATACAAAGCAGTGTTTCGCAATTAGGGTATGTGAGTTCTATTGAGGATTTTGTTTTTTTAATTTCATGTGTTTATTTTAACAACAATCTAAAATTTTATACATAAGCACATTCTGGATATCTGCCTCTACTTGAGTGTAGCTTCATCATCTCAGTACCTGTTGCATCTGTCTTTCCTGTCATATTGAAACCGAATAGTTCACTGACTTGTTGAGGCTAATGACAAAAGCACAGATGTGAACTAAATATACCAATAATATTTTCACACCACACAAAGGTTAGATGGATATCACTGAACACTCTCGAAACAACTGTTATAAAACTGTTTCAATGAAGACAAGTGAAAGGACTTTAGAGTTAATCCTGAGCATATGGTGATAAAGGCATGCCAAACTTAAAAGAACCTGCCTTGTAGCAGCTGGTTTCATATTTATATTTTGAGCAATGATTCAGTTTTAGCAAACAACATCATCTGTCAGAGTAAAGCAATGTTTTTAAAGAAAATTTTATGTTCTCTTTTCATTTTGTTTGCATTGACTGATGAGATTATTTTGGAGATTATAGGGGGAAGATTGTATGGAAATTATGAGGACCCACTCTCTACCACCAGCCATGAATTGACAGCACCATTAGGGAGGAGTAAACACGGTGTACTGCACTATCACATGTAATTTTTAGGTTATTTTAAACTAAGAAACAAAAATTAATCACCATTTTTCAACTCTTCCCCATTCAACAACCTTATATAAAGGAGTAGTATATTCATCAATAAACAAAAAATCTTCAACACTTGAAACTATTGAAAATAAAGATAAAGAAAAATAAGTTTAAACTACATTGAGGGATGTGATCATTTTTTGTTTTCCTTTATTTATGTATTTTTTTAAAAGATTTTATTTATTTATTTGAGAGAGAGAATGAGATAGAGAGCATGAGAGGGGGGAGGGTCAGAAGGAGAAGCAGACTCCCTGCTGAGCAGGGAGCCTGATGCGGGACTCCATCCCGGGACTCCAGGATCATGACCTGAGCTGAAGGCAGTTGCTTAACCAACTGAGCCACCCAGGTGCCGTTTTCCTTTAAAAGGAGCCATGCACTTCTCAACTGTGAGAAACACTGCTCTTACCTGCCCATCATCTTTTGTCCTGCCTTTAGTTATAGCATCCCATTCATCCCTTGGAAAACCACTCTTCTGTTCCACGTGGTTCTAGCAGAAGTATAAATCATGCTGCTGCTTTGTCCCTTATCGAAGATATGGGCACATGACTCACATCAGAACAATCAGATTCTCTCTCCCAGGAATGTGACTATGGGGTGGAGATATATAAAGGTAGAAAACTGATAGAACTGAGTTACTTACAAGGCACATGACTATGAGTCCTCACTACTGAGGTCACTGTAACTATAGTGGGTTTCTCTTCTTCCCTGAATCCTTGTTGTTGAACTCACCATCTTATATTATGAATAATGCATTATCCTTCCTATAAATTCCTTTTCTTTTTTTTTAAGTTCATCAAATTCAGTTTCTATTGGTCACCACCAAGAATCCTAATTGAGGCACTAATCTAAACCAAACTAATCCACATTCACACAAACATAAAAAAAGAAAACCAAAACAGCACTCAAGAGTGTAAAAAAAGATAAAGAAGAGAACAGCAAGACTGTTCATAATATTTTCCTCCTTTCTCTGACTAGCTTTAGATTCACTTATTAATAAATTTTAAAATTGGCATGCATTTGGCTCGATAATGTATCTCATATGACTAAACATTTCTTGAAAGCAAGAACTGAATCTCATTCATGTAGTATTTCTAACATCTTATAAAACACTTGCCATGCATAGGAGGTAGTCAATAAATATGTTTGAACATATTTCATATGTCAATAAACAAAATTTTTTTTAAATTCATACAATTTATTGTAAAGAGAGGCACAGGTAAGTTTTGCAGTCATTGGAGAATGATCTTTAAGAAAGGTAATAATTACTACAGAACATCCTTCACTCCACAGTAAGCTCCTTTAAGTCAGAAAATGGTTTTTATCTTTGTATCTCCATAGTCCTAAAAGTGCCTGGTGTATAGGTGTAACTCAAAAATGGTTTCTTTAGTATATTAATTTATATTAAAATTAGATATAATTTGTATTCCATATAATACAAATTATTATACAATAATTTGAATATTATACAAATATTATACAAATTATATTCTGTAAAATATTCATGATATAAATTAATATGACTTGAATATGAAGATCCTTTTTATGCTCTACTCTAGTTCACACCTAATGTTCTGCCAAACTATCTGTATTACTTACCAAATTTCCTCACTAAGACTATCAAGTATTTATACAGCAGCTGGGTTCTTCCCAATTCTTTTTTTTTTTTTTAAAGATTTTATTTATTTATTTGTCAGAGAGAGAGCAAGCAAGCTTGCACAAGCAGGGGGTGTGACAGGCAGAGAGAGAAGCAGGCTCCCCTCTGAGCAGGGAGCCCGATGCGGGGCTCCATCCCAGGACCCTGGCACCATGACCTGAGCCGAAGGCAGATGCTTAACAACTGAGCCACCCAGGTGCCCCTCTTCCCAATTCTCTTAACAATACACGTGCCTCTCTTCCCAATTCTCTTAACAATACACTAGGTCTGTTGAAGTCTAAAGTGAGAACCACAGAACACTTAATTTAATTGGTAGCACACACTCTGTCAGGAGTACTGCCATTATCAGCAACTTTATTAATATATTCTAAGTCCTTTCTGCTGAAGTGCATTATACAGAAATCACTTAAACATATGCAAAACCTCTGTGACCTAGCTTGTTCTTTCTCAGGCTTCAAAAACCAGTTAGACTTACCTTTACTTCTAGTCCATCCTTATTTCACCTTTCCAATCCAAATGGGTCATTTTCATCAGACACTCAGCAGAGTTAAGGCTTTGTCTTATGTAGATTATATCTCACTTAAAAATGGATGTTGGTAAGAAGAGTTTAAAGGAAGTGGTCTCCAAAACTGAACAAAGATGTGGGAAGCATACTGGACTTCTGAACTCAGGGAAGTCACTATACTTCTTAGAGATGTAGGATTTGAAATCCACAAGTATAAATTGAAATAAAACTCCTTGCCTGAGATATTTGTCAAAACAAAACAAAACAAAACACAATTATATGGTCAATTAATCTTCAACAAATGAGGCAAGAATATGCAATGCAAAAAGACAGTCTCTTCAACAAGTGGTGTTAGGAAAACCAGAGAGCTACATGCAAAAGAATGAAACTGGACCGCTTTCTTATAACATATACCAAAATAAACTTGAAATGGATTAAGGACCTAAATGTTAGACCTGAAACCATAAACACCCAGAAGAGAACACAGGCAGTAATCTCCCAGACATCAGCTGTAACATCTTTCTACATATGTCTCCTGAGGCAAGGGAAACAAAAGCAAAAGAAACAATTGGACCCACATCAAAATAAAAAGTTTCTGCATAGCAAAATAAAACAAAACAACAATTAAAAAAACCCACTAAAATTAAAAGACAACCTACTGAATGGGAGAAGATACTTGTAAATGACATATGCAAGAAAGGTTTAGTATCCAAAATATATAAAGAATTTACATAACTCAATACAAAAAAAACCCAAAAAACCAAAACACATAATCTAATTAAAAATGGGCAGAAGACATGAACAGACATTTCTCCGAAGAAGACATACAGATGGCCAACAGACACATGAAAAGATGCTCACCATCAGACATTATCAGGGACATGCAAATCACTTCACACCCATCAGGATGGCTAAAATTAAAAACTCAAGAAAACGACAAGTGCTGGTGAGGATGTGGAGAAAAAGGAACTCTCTGTACTGCTGTTGAGAATGCAAACTGGAGTAGCCACTGTGGAAGACAGAATAGAGATTCCTGAAAAAATTTAAAATAGAACTACCATATGATCCAGTAACTGCACTACTGGATATTTACCAAAAGAATGTAAAAGTACTGATTCAAAGGGATATATGCACCCTTAAGGTTATTGCAGCATTATTTACAATAGCCCAATTATAGAAGCAGCCCAACTGTCCATAGACAGATGAACACATAAAGATGTGGTACACACACACATACACACACACACACACACCATAGTGGAATGTTATTTAGACATAAAAAAGAATGAAACCTTGCCATTTGCCACAATATGGTTGGATCTAGAGAGTATAATGCTAAGTGAAATAAGGCAGTAAGAGAAAGACAAATGCATATGACTTCACACATATGTGGGATTTAAGAAACAAAACAAATGAACAAAGGGGGGAAAAAAAGAGAGACAAAGCCAAAAATAGGCTCTTAACTACAGAGAACAAACAGATGGTTACCAGAGGAAAGGCAGGTGGAAGATGGGTAAAACAGGGGATTAAGAGTATACTTATCTCAATAAGCACTGAGTAATAAATGGAATTGTTGAATCAATGTATTGTACCCCTGAAACTAATATAACATTGTTTGATAACTACACTAGAATTAAAATTTTTTTAATTAAAAATTAAAAACTTTATAATAATCCTTTCTCTGCCATTAACTAGCTCTATGACCTTGATCAAGTTATTTATTCTCTCAGAACCTCAGCTGCCATGCCTATCCATCTATCCACATCTATACTTTGAGAGGGAACTTTTTTCTTCAAGCATATCATACTCTCTCTTACCTTCATACTTTTGTAAATGTTAGAAATGTTCTTGCCTCCTGTTGATTGGCTGCCTCTTTATTTATTAGCCTACACTCAATCAACACCTCTTCCTAGAAGTTTCCCAAACTGCTCTAGTGTCCCCTGCCTGTGCTCATACAGCATCCTGAGCATGTCTCTCCCATAACTCTTATCACATTGTTTCATTACAGCTCTTGTTGATCTACCCATCTCTTCTCTTGGACTAAGAACTCTTTGAGAGTTAGGTTGTATCTTTTTCCTAATGCTACTCTTATTACTTAATACAGTCCTGTGAGAATTAGGAGCTCAACAAGTGGATTAACAATAGATGAATAAAATAGATTCTATTCTAATATTGGTGTTTTTCATAACCAAATGGCATATTTGGTAAATATTCTACAGATATAAACACCTCTGGAATAATGTTTGGTCTCATTAAAATATAAAATGTAAGTGAAGGAAAGAAATCTAACTACATCCTTTCCTGCTAAAAAAGGACTATAGGCAGGATCTAATGTTTTTATGACCCTTAGATCAGCTTAATTGCACTGCAGGCATTTATATAAACACAATTATGTTATTTGTAGTCAATTCACTATAAATGCATTCTTTCAATGACAGCAGAGGTTAAAGGAAAAAATGAACATCATCGTCACAGCAGTTTTCATAACTGAGTTTTGAATAATGAATAATGTACAAGAATATAATTTAAAAGCAGTTTAGGAGGTATTTTTTCTCATGAGAGATATATACATATATACATATTATATATATATGCTAAAAAGGAGATAAGGAGGCACATTGTTTCTCATGATAGATATATTATTATATATAAATTTTCATTGTTTTATTGATAAGATGGTGTTTAATGTTACATAATAGAAAAATGCCGATGTTAATGTCACTAAACTTTTCATTTATTTTATTTTTTTAAGATTGATTGATTGATTGATTGATTTTAGAGAGAGAGAGGGAGAATGCAATGCACAAGCATGAGGGAGAGGAAGAGGGAGAGAATAACAAGCAGACTTCATGCTGAGCCTTCAGAACAATGCGGGGCTCGATCTCATGCCCCTGAGATCATACTTGAGCCAAAATCAAGAGTCAGGTGAGTCACTGACTGAGCCACCCAGGCACCCCTAAACTTTTCATTTGTTTTAATATTTTAATAGAATTTCAAGTCTTTTTTACTATCAATGTAGTGAAATCAAGTATATCTTATTTTAAGCCTAAAAAGAAATCACTAAGAAGGTTTCAAATATTTGTTAGTGGTTGAAATTTTACCATAACAAACAAGGCATACCATTCACATTGATGTATGTTTGTTTTATCATTCATATTTTACAACTACAAATGCTTCATGGTCTAAGCCCAAGTTGCACTGTTTCTAATACGTCAAAAACACACATATCTGGAAACCAAAATGTGTCAACAAGATGCTACTTTATTTTTCACAATTATTTTTAATTGTTATAAATGGAAAAAAGAAAAGATGAAAATTTGAGAGTCTAAATTTCTTCCATAGTGATCAGTGAATATTATGAAGATCACTGTTCTAAAAGTTCAGTAGATGGTTTACAAATTCCCAAAAGAGCAATGCATAAGGAGAAAAAAAAGGGAGAAGACACACAATCAAAAGCTCATTTCTTAAAATCTTTGCAGTTTCTTTGGAGGAACTGAATAATAATATAGATACATCTGAAAAACCTCTGAAAGGCAGTTGATGCAAAGAAGTTTTCAATCACCATCTATTCCTTCACCGTGTATACTGTCCATATTTGCAGTTGTTTTCATATTTCTTTCTTAAAATATATCAGAAAAATGAATTGATTTAGGGATTAAATAATATTTTACTCTAACATTTGGGACACTTGGGGCAACCATCAATTTTAGGAGAGGTATAAAGTCAGCAAATCTGGGGCAACTGGGTGGCTCAGTCGTTAAGCGTCTGCCTTTAGCTCAGGTCATGATCCCAGGGTCCTGGGATCAAGTCCCACATCAGGCTCCCTGCTCTGTGGGAAGCCTGCTTCTCCCTCTCTCCCTCCCCCTGCTTGTGTTCCTGCTCTCACTCTCTCTCTCTCTGTCAAATAAATAAATAAATAAATAAAATAAATAAAATCTTTAAAAAAATAATAAAGGCAGCAAATCTGTACATATTATGCAAAAAGAAAAGGTCAAGCATGAACAAGTAGGGATACGATGAGTCTCACTGATGTGGGAAAAAAAGGCAAAAGAAAAAAATTAAATTTCCTTACTATTTACAGTCCATCGACAAGTCCTTGAAATTGACAGAGTGACATTCCTCTAGGAACTCAGCTGCCTCGATGTTAATACTTAGCTGAGAGCAAGAGGTGATCTTAGCTTAACATTATCCTGACTCCCAAGTTCCTGTAAGTCTAGTTTAACATATACAAATTCCTTTGGGGGTGCCTGGTTGGCTAAGTCCATTAAGTGTCCGACTCTTGATTTCAGCTCAGGGTGGTGATCTCAGGGTTGTAAGATTGAGCCCCCATCTGGCTCTGCTCAGCAGGAAGTCTGCTTGAGATTCTCTCTCTCCCTCTGCCCTCCCATCACAAATAAATAAATAAGTCTTTAAAAAAAATTTTTGGGAAATTTCCTTGATCTCTAAACCCCCAAGATATATGTTGGCAATCATCTCCCAAGCAGATGACCCACCAATATACATCTAAAGGGTCTCATGACTAAGATTTTATTACAGTAATAATAAATGACCTTTTCCTAACAATAGCTGGCCGCCTCAAGGTCCTTGAAACGTTGCTTCCAAAATTTTTTAGAGACTTACGCTATCTCTAACCCTCTCCCAGCTTGAAACTATATAATCAGCCACTCCTCGTGACTCCAGTGCAGCTAGTTCTGCCCACAGGTTCTGTCCCCGTGCTTTAATAAAACCACTTTTTGCACCCAAGACATCTCAAGAATTCTTTCTTGGCCATTGGCTCCAAACCCCATCACTTCAAACCACACCAATCATTACTTTATAGTAGAATTTAATTGACCACTGCAGCCCAAAATGCCACTGGGTTGTCATCTAAAGAAACTTGTAGCCATCAATTTAAAAATAAAAAGCTCACTTTTACCTCTTTTCAACAATCAACAAAGGATGTTGAGAAGTCACAAAATTTGCATTGTCACCATTTGGCTTTCACAGTTCTGACAGCTATCCTCTTGGTGCCCCACAAGGAGAGCCTGTTTACATGATAATTGAGTGGTTTAGACCCTCTGCTAACGAATTTTTTCAATATGGTAATGATCATCTTACCAGGAATCTCTCTTTAATTATACAAATTTTATATACTCTTAAATCATGCCATTGGTTTTGGTTTACTTCATTTTCACTATTTATCATTATATTTTCATTTAAAATAATAGCTTTCTGTGGAGTGCTTACTCTACCTAGCACTATGCCAAGAACTTTATGGAAATTTTCTCATTTAAGACCTACGAGAACCAAATTCAACAGGTGCTCCTACTATCTTCATTTTACAGATGAGAAAACTGAGACTTAGAAAGGGCTTCTTGATTTGCTTAGTGGGAGACCCTGAACCCCTCCGAGATCTGCTTCCTGAACTCATGCTCTTAGCTGCAAAATAGACTGCTTAAATAAAGAACATGATCATACCACTCATAATCCCATTTTAATGACTACTGTTGCTCACAAAATATTCATCTTATTTTATCATAAGTAGACTATAAACAGGAAAATGAAATTCCTAAAACACAGAAAGACAATTGCTTTATTGAGCAAAACTACTCTTTTTTTTTTTTTAATTTTTTTTTATTCTTATGTTAATCCCCATACATTACATCATTAGTTTTAGATGAAGTGTTCCATGATTCATTGTTTGTGCATAACACCCAGTGCTCCATGCAGAACGTGCCCTCCTCAGTACCCACCACCAGGCTAACCCATCCTCCCCACCCCCCTCCCCTCTAGAACCCTGTTTGTTTTTCAGAGTCCATCGTCTCTCATGGTTCGTCTACCCCTCCGATTTCCCCCGATTCATTCTTCCCCTCCCGCTACCTTCTTCTTCTTCTTTTTTTTTTTTCTTAACATATATTGCATTATTTGTTTCAGAGGTACAGATCTGAGATTCAACAGTCTTGCAAAATTCACAGCGCTTACCAGAGCACATACCCTCCCCAGTGTCTATCACCCAGTCACCCCATCCTTCCCACCCCACCCCCCACTCCAGCAACCCTCAGTTTGTTTCCTGAGATTAAGAATTCCTCATATCAGTGAGATCATATGATACATGTCTTTCTCTGTTTGACTTATTTCACTCAACATAATACCCTCCAGTTCCATCCACGTCGTTGCAAAACTACTCTTAAATCTTGATCTTTTCAGAGTATTACTATTAGCAATTTACATCAAATTCATAAAAACCCCGTGCCAAAGAGCAGAGCAAGTTTTTCTATTCAATCTCAGCTTATTCTATAGAAATAGATGCTTTATTAAAACCTATGTGCATAGTAATTATTAAACATTAATTTCTAAATTATAGACACTAATAGATTATCTAGAGCAGAAAAGACAATCTCCTACTCCTCAGGTCAAATCTCATCAAAAACTTTAACAAGTTTCAAACATTACATGGTTCAGCAGAGTAATCTCTAAATTTCATGATGTTCAATACACTCTAAATCTCTTAAATCATACACAACATTGCCCATGGGCTTCCCTCAATTCTCTAATTTACCGATTTTCTTTAGACTGCTTTACATGAAAAGCATTTTCAATGATCCTCCTGAGGACTTCCAAGTTCTATCAAGCTAGTTATTTAGAACTATCTGATAATACAACCTTGGTTATTTGTACAGTATCTACACATACCCAACTCTTCCCACCTCCACAGAAATGGAAAATTAAGAAGCACCATGAAAATAAGGCTTTCATGAAAACATGAAAACGCCATGAGAGTCTATTATTTACTTATCAAAATCCTAGATGGCCATTTTTCTCATCATGAGAAGCTCTGTCTCCTTTTTTTCTGATTCTTATTTCTGCCCACAAATAATTAAACAGCAGGTAAGATTTTGCATTCAGGATTTCTTCACAGATAATATTCATTTTGTGGGACCATTCCCCATTTGTCCAGATCATAGTTTCTTAATTTATATTTTAATCTAAAATAGCATTTTTAGGGGCGCCTGGGTGGCTCAGCCGTTAAGCGTCTGCCTTCGGCTCAGGTCCTGATCCCAGGGTCCTGGGATCGAGCCCCGCATCAGGCTCCTGCTCGGAAGAAAGCCTGCTTCTCCCTCTCCCACTCCCCCCGCTTGTGTTCCCTCTCTCGCTATCTCTCTCTCTCGGTCAAATAAGTAAATAAAATCTTTTAAAAAATAAATAAATAAATAAAAATAAAATAGCATTTTTTAAAAACAGAAATTTAAAGTAGTTCATCTATATTTGTCTAAAAACTCATGATTCCAAATGGGAGATCCTTTTACCAGGTTTTATACCCCCACAATTGCCAGACACCAAGACTGTACACCTATATGGTGCTACAGTCAGAAGTTAGAGATATGACCAAAGAACCTCAGTCTCTCATAACATAAAAATGCATAATATAATGGAGTTGCTCCCAAAATGTGGGACACTTACAACTGAGTAATTGATAGGGTTCAGTTAGTACACATTTTTAATGTTAATGTAATGTATCTATTAAATACACACTGAAACATGTTACCAATACATCAAAATTATACTAGTTTAAGGACAAGGTAAAATAGTATATGGGTTTTACTTCTTTATAAGTCATTTTAACAGAAAATATGAAGTAAATAATAGGTGAGATGGTATAAGAACAATGAAAAACATATGAAAATTCTGTAAGAATTACTTAAGTTTGAAAAACAGTAATATAATTTAGCAATAACTTAAAGTTGGCTATCGTCTCAAAAGAAGCATCAAAATTAGGACAACCTAAATTATTATAACTAACCCACAGTTGTTATTGAAGTTAAAAAAGAGAATAATTTGGTTCCATATTAGTAGATAATATCTTCAGGCATATCTCAAAGCTAATGTTTTATTCAATGTGGCATTACAAGCATTACCTTTTACAAACCAAGCCAAGAAATAAAATGTGCTGCATTTTAAATAATGTATAATATTTATAGATTTTTCTTCCACTCAGATATGTGCTTTACTCTGTAAGGATGAGAAATACCAAGGGCCTGAAAAGATTTGTAAGAGCTTCTGGGGGCAGAGCAAGATGGTGGAGGAGTAGGAGACCTAAATTTCATCTGGTCCCAGGAATTCAGCTAGATAGGGATCAAACCATTCTGAACACCTATGAACTCAACAGGAGATGGAAGAAAAGAATAGCAACAACTCTCTGAACAGAAAAGCGACCACTTTCTGGAAGGTAGGACATGCGAAGGAGTGAATCCCAGTCGATATTCGGGAAGATAGACAGCAGGGGAGGGGGCCTCTGTCAGCCACTAATGGCAAGTGATAGAGCAGCAAAGCACAAAATCGGAATTTTTAGAAGTTGGCTCCGCTGAGGGGCGTCACTCCAGTGGCTAAGCGGGGGGTGGAACCCTTGCAGGACAGTGTGGTCTCAGGACCCTCGGGGTCACAGAAAGACCGGAGCTGCCTGAGTTTGGCAGAGCTCCCAGGTATTGGAGCGGGGAAGCCGGCTGCAGAGATGGAGCAGAGGAGCGGGCTCTCAGCTCAGGGTTGCCATAAACCGTGATCCGGGGCACAGTCGGGCCACTGCTCTTCCAGGAAGGACCCAACAGTAGGCAGATCTGGGGAGACTCCCCTTCCTCCCCTGGGAGGAGCCACGTGGGAGTGCACCGCAGGGATCTGCTGGGTTTGGAGACTCCACACGGGATCGTGTGCCAGAGATAGAAACGCTCGGTCATAGGCCAGGTGAGCACGGAGTGCAGTCTGGCCAGGGAGACGGGAGTGATTGACTGCTTTTCTCTGAGGGCGCACTGAGGAGTGGGGCCCCCAAGTTCTCCGCTCCTCCGGGTCGGAGATTGGGAGGCCACCATTTTCACTCTAGTCCTCCAAAGCTGTACAGAAAGCTTGCAGGGAACAAAAGCTACAAGAATAAACCCGAGCAGATTACTTAGCCTGGATCCAGCAAGGGCGCGGCAATTCCGCCTCCGAAAAGACATTTGAGAACCACGGCAACAGGCCCCTCACCCAGAAGATCAGCAAGAACAGCCAGCCAAGACCAAGATTACTGATCAATGAGAATGGGAGAACTCCAGCACTAGGGGAATACAGTACATAGAATTCATGACTTTTTTCCATGATTCTTTAGTCTTTCAAAGTTAATTTTTTAAATTTTTCTTTTCCCTTTTTCAACCAACAACTTATCAACCCCTTTTTTAAAAAATCTTTTTTATTTTTCATTTTTAGAGTCATATTCTATCCTTCATAGTAGTTACCCTTATTTTGGTATATATATATATATATATATATATATATACATATATATATATATGTGTATATATATATAAGTTGTTCTCTCTTTAAAATTTTCGGATACACTTTCTTCTAATAGACCAAAATATACCCTAAATCTCCAGTGTATGGCTTTGTTCTAGTCTTCTGCCTGATCTCATTCTCACCCTTTTTTTTTAAATTCCTCTTCTTTCTTTTTTCAACCAACTTCTTATCAATTCCTTTTATAAAATCTTTAATAATTTTCTCTTTACAGTCATATTCCACCCCTTCATCATATTAACCCTTATTTCTATACATATATAAGTTCTTCTTTCCTTAAAATTTTGGAAGGCACTTTCTTCTAACAGACCAAAATACACCCAAAATCTAGTGTGTGGCAATGATCTATGCACCAGCCTGATCATATTTGATCATATTTTATTCTTTTTTTGTTTTGTTTTGTTTACCTTTTTCTTTTCTTTTTTCTTTCTTTCCCTTTCTTTTCCCCTGGTTTCAGGTCTCTTCTGATTTGTTTAGTGTATATTTTCCTGGGGTCCTCATTACCCTGTTAGCATTGTGTTCTCTCATTCATCTATTCTCCTCTGGTCAAAATGACAAGATGGAAAAAATCACCTCAACAAAAAGAACAAGAGGCAGTACCATCTGCCAGGGACCTAATCAATACATACATGAGTAAGATGTCGGAACTAGAGTTCAGAATGACGATTTTAAAGATACTAGCTTAGCTTGAAAAAATAATAGAAGATACTAGAGAATCCCTTTCTGGAGAAATAAGAGAACTAAAATCTAACCAAGTCAAAATCAAAAAGGCTATTAATGAGGTGCAATCAAAAATGGAGGCTCTAACTGCTAGGATAAATGAGGCAGAAGACAGAATCAGTGATATAGAAGACCCAATGATGGAGAATAAAGAAGCTGAGAAAAAGAGAGATAAACAACTACTGGATCACGAGGGCAGAATTCGAGAGATAAGCGATACCATAAGACGAAACAACATTAGAATAATTGGGATCCCAGAAGAAGAAAGAGAGTGGAAGGCAGAAGGTATATCGGAGCAAATTATAGCAGAGAACTTCCCTAATTTGGGGAAGGAAACAGGCATCAAAATCCAGGGGGTATAGAGAAGCCCCCTGAAAATCAATAAAAATAGGTCGACACCCCGACATCTAATAGTAAAACTTACAAGTCTCAGAGACAAAGAGAAAATCCTGAAAGCTGCTCAGGAGAAGAGATCTGTAACCTACAATGGTAGAAACATGAGATTGGCAACAGACCTATCCACAGAGACCTGGCAGGCCAGAAAGGACTGGCGTGATATGTTCAGAGCACTAAACGAGAAAAATATGCAGCCAAGAATACTATATCCAGCTAGGCTGTCACTGAAAATAGAAGGAGAGATAAAAAGCTTCCAGGACAAACAAAAAATAAAAGAATTTGCAAACACCAAACCAGCCCTACAAGAAATATTGAAAGGGGTCCTCTAAGCAAAGAAAGAGCCTAAAAGTAACATAGACCAGAAAGGAACAGAGACAATACACAGTAACAATCACCTTACAGGCAATACAATGGCACTAAATTGATATCTTTCAATAGTTACCCTGAATGTAAATGGGCTAAATGTCCCCATCAAAAGACACAGGCTATCAGATTGGATAAAAAAACAAGACCCATCGATATGCTGTCTGCAAGAGACTCATTTTAGACACAAAGACACCCCCAGATTGAAAGTGAGGAGGTGGAAAACCATTTACCATGCTAATGGACATCAAAAGAAAGCTGGGGTGCCAATCCTTATATCAGACAAATTAGATTTTAAACCAAAGACTGTAATAAGAGATGAGGAAGGACACTACATCATACTTAATGGGTCTATCCAACAAGAAGATCTAACAATTGTAAATATCTATGCCCCTAACATGGGAGCAGCCAATTATATAAGCCAATTAATAACAAAAGCAAAGAAACACATTGACAACAATACAATAATAGTGGGGGACTTTAACACCCCCCTCACTGAAATGGACAGATCATCTAAGCAAAAGATCAACAAGGAAATAAGGACTTTAAATGACACACTGGACCAAATGGACTTCACAGATATATTCAGAACATTCCATCCCAAAGCAACAGAATACATGTTCTTCTCTAGTGCCCATGGAACATTCTCCAGAATAGATCACATCCTAGGTCACAAATCAGGTCTCAACCAGTACCAAAAGATTGGGATCATTCCCTGCCTATTTTCAGACCACAGTGCTTTAAAACTAGAACTCAATCACAAGAGGAAACTCGGAAAGAACTCAAATACATGGAGGCTAAAGAGCATCCTACTAAAGAATGAATGGGTCAACCAGGAAATTAAAGAAGAATTAAAAAAATTCATGGAAACAAATGAAAATGAAAACACAACTGTTCAAAATCTTTGGGATACAGCAAAAGCAGTCCTAAGAGGAAAGTATATAGCAATCCAAGCCTTTCTCAAGAAACAAGAAAGGTCTCAAATACACAACCTAACCCTACACCTAAAGGAGCTGGAGAGAGAATAGCGAATAAAGCCTAAACCCAGCAGAAGAGAAATAATAAAGATGAGAGCAGAAATCCAATGAAATAGAAACAAAAGAACAGTAGAACAGATCAACGAAACTAGGAGCTGGTCTCTGAAAGAATTAACAAGATTGATAAACCCCTGGCCAGACTTATCAAAAAGAAAAGAGAAAAGTCCCAAAAAAATAAAATCATGAATGAAAGAGGAGAGATCACAACCAATACCAAAGAAATACAAACAAGTATAAGAACATACTATGAGCAACTATATGCCAGCAAATTAGATAACCTGGAAGAAATGGATGCATTCCTAGAGATGTATCAACTACCAAAACTGAACCAGGAAGAAATAGAAAACCTGAACAGACCTATAACCATTAAGGAAATTGAAGCAGTCATCAAAAATCTCCCAACAAACAAAAGCCCAGGGCCAGATGGCTTCCCAGGAGAATTCTATCAAACATTTCAAGAAGAATTAATACCTATTCTTCTGAAACTGTTCCAAAAAGTAGAAATGGAAGGAAAACTTCCAAACTCATTTTATGAGGCCACCATTACCTTGACCCCAAAACCAAACAAAGACCCCATCAAAAAGGAGAATTACAGACAAATAATCTTGATGAATATGGATGCAAAAATTCTCACCAAAATACTAGCCAATAGGATCCAACATCACATTAAAAGGATTATTCACCACGACCAAGTGGGATTTATCCCTCGGCTGCAAGATTGGTTCAACATCCGCAAATCAATCAATGTGATACAATACATTAACAAAAGAAAGAACAAGAACCATATGATCCTCTCAATAGATGCAGAAAAAGCATTTGACAAAGTACAGCATCCTTTCTTGATCAAAACTCTTCAGAGTATAGGCATAGAGGGTACATACCTCAATATCATAAAAGCTATCTATGAAAAACCCACAGCGAATATCATTCTTAATGGGAAAAAGCTGAGAGCTTTTCCCCTAAGGTCAGGAACATGGCAAGGATGTCCACTATCACCACTGCTATTCAACACAGTATTAGAAGTCCTAGCCACAGCAATCAGACAACAAAAAGAAATCAAACGCATCCAAATCGGCAAAGAAGTCAAACTCTCACTCTTTGCAGATGATGTGATACTTTTTGTGGAAAACCCAAAAGACTCCACCCCAAAACTGCTAGAACTCATATAGGAATTCAGTAAAGTGGCAGGATATAAAATCAATGCACATAAATCAGTGGCATTCTTATACGCCAACAACAAGACAGAAGAAAGAGAAATTAAGGAGTTGATCCCATTTACAATTGCACCCCAAACCATAAGATAACTAGGAATAAATCTAACCAAAGAGGCAAAGGATCTGTACTCAGAAAACTATAAAATACTCATGAAAGAAATTGAGGAAGACATAAAGAAATGGAAAAACGTTCCATGCTCATGGATTGGAAGAACAAATATGGTGAAGATGTCAATGCTACCTAGAGCAATCTACACATTCAATGCAATCCCCATCAAAATACCATCCACTTTTTTCAAAGAAAGGGAACAAATAATCCTAAAATTTGTATGGAACCAGAAAAGACCGGGCATAGCCAGAGGAATGTTGAAAAAGGAAAGCAAAGTTGGCGGCATCACAATTCTGGACTTCAAGCTCTATTACAAAGCTGTCATCATCAAGACAGTATGGTACTGGCACAAAAACAGACACATAGATCAGTGGAACAGAATAGAGAGCCCAGAAATGGACCCTCAACTCTGTGGTCCACTAATCTTCGACAAAGCAGGAAAGAATGTCCAAGGAAAAAAGATAGTGTCTTCAACAAATGGTATTGGGAAATGGGACAGCCACATGCAGAAGAATGAAACTGGACTACTTCCTTACACCACACACAAAAATAGACTCCAAATGGTTGAAAGACCTCAATGTGAGACAGGAGTCCATCAAAATCCTAAAGGAGAACACAGGCAGCAACCTCTTCGACCTCAGCCGCAGCAACTTCTTCCTAGACACATCACCAAAGGCAAGGGAAGCAAGGGCAAAAATGAACTATTGGGACTTTATCAAGATAAAAAGCTTTTGCACAGCAAAAGAAACACTCAACAAAACCAAAAGACAACCGACAGAATGGGAGAAGATATTTGCAAATGACATATCAGATAAAGGGCTAGTATCCAAAATCTATAAAGAACTTATCAAACTCAACACCCAAAGAACAAATGATCCAATCAAGAAATGGGCAGAAGACATGAACAGACATTTTTCCAAAGAAGACATCCAAATGGCCAACAGACACATGAAAAAGTGCTCAACATCGCTCGGCATCAGGGAAATGAGATACCATCTCACACCAGTCAGAATGGCTAAAATTAACAAGTCAGGAAATAACAGATGTTGGTGAGGATGTGGAGAAAGGGGAACCCTCCTACACTGTTGGTGGGAATGCAAGCTGGTGCAGCCACTCTGGAAAACAGTATGGAGGTTCCTCAAAAAGTTGAAAATAGAGCTACCCTATGATCCAGTAATTGCACTACTGGGTATTTACCCCAAAGATACAAATGTGGGGATCCAAAGGGGTACATGCACCCGATGTTTTATAGCAGCAATGTCCACAATAGCCAAACTGTGGAAAGAGCCAAGATGTCCATCGACAGATGAATGGATAAAGAAGAAGTGGTATATATATATACAATGGAATATTATGCAGCCATCAAAAGGAATGAAATCTTGCCATTTGCAGCGACATGGATGGAACTAGAGTATATTATGCTGAGCGAAATAAGTCAATCAGAGAAAGATATGTATTATATGATCTCACTGATATGAGATATTATTAATCTCAGGAAACAAACTGATGGTTGCTGGAGGGGTGGGGGCTGGGAGGGATGGGGTGACTGGGTGATAGACACTGGGGAGGGTATGTGCTATGGTGAGCGCTGTGAATTGTGTAAGACTGTTGAATCACAGACCTGTACCTCTGAAACAAATAATACATTATATGTTAAAAAAAAAAAAAAAGAAGAAGAAGATAGCAGGAAGGGAAAACTGAAGGGGGGGAAATCGGAGGAGGAGACGAACCATGAGAGTCTATGGACTCTGAGAAACAAACTGAGGGTTCTAGAGGGGAGGGGGGTGGGGGGATGTGTTAGCCTGGTGATGGGTATTAAAGAGGGCATGTACTGAATGGAGCACTGGGCGTTATATGCAAACAATGAATCATGGAACACTACATCAAAAACTAATGATGAAATGTATGGTGATTAACATAATATAAAAAAAATAAGATTTGTAAGAGCTTCTTAAAAGCCTTTCTAGAAATTTATTTGAGCTAGAAATATTAGGAACCATGTAAAATAAAGCAAAACTAAAAGTAAAGCAGATTCCATTCCTGACTACATTACAATAAGAATGTGAGGAAAAGCAGGTTCCATTTAACAGGTACAAAAGAGAACACTGGAGAATTTGTATAAGTCAGATTAGGTAAAGTTTTGAATTTTGCTCACTCTCACAAATTGTGCGAATGTATGGCTTTATTTATTACTTAGGGGAAATTAAATAGTGTTAATTCTTAAAAACAAATTTCTTTAAATAAAATATATGTCTTTTGTTTCTATTTTGGACATAAGCCTCCACTATGAGTTACTATTTTTAGAAAAAAAAGCCAAATTATAAATACAAATTAAATATAGACAATATTAGAGTATTCTAGACACAAGTGTTTCAAAAGCAAAGGTCAACAGTATGGTAATTCAGAAGCAAATAAGACATACATGATTTCACACATAAAATTTATATAATTTACATAAGTGATACTTTAAAAAAGATTCAGAAAAATTATAGGATGATATGTAGTGAAATTCATAGGACAATTACAGCTCCTGGTAATGGTGATTGCTGCCTGAAAATTATTTCACGGAAGAAATTCAAAAATAACAAACTATACTTTAAAAGGCTTTGTCATAAAAATTGCCACAGACAATAGCTGGGGGGCAAATTAGGGAGATGAGCCTCAGGCACTCTAGTCAGCTTGTAAGATTAACCAAATGTATGTCCATCAAGACTAAAATGTATACAGCTTCAGCACAGCAAAGGAATTGGCAAGTCACTAAGGTTAACTGTTAGAGGTACACAACATGTACACACAGCAGTAGCCATCACAAAGCCCTCTCCATCTCCACCACAGGAGGGGCACGTAGGACAGACTGGAGACAATAATTCTCTATCTGCCTTCAATTTATGAAAGTAGGGTTTGGATCAAGTGTCCATTCTTACCACTATGATATCTTACTGATAAATATTTATTCCTCCTTCTCACATGGCCTTTCAGTCTGCTCCTTCCTTCCTTCCTTTCCTTCCTTCTTTCTCTGCCCTTTCCTCCCTTCCTCTCCCTTCCCTTTCCCTTCCCTTCCCTTGCACCCTTCCACCCTCCCTCCCTACTTTTCTTCTCACTTTCTCGTTTCTTTTTTGTTTCTTACTGAATAAATCCAGTTGTTTATAATATACTGTTCAGGACTATCATGATTACTGGTCCTTACAAGCCCTCTTCGGTTTTGTATCCATTGTTATATTACTTGTGTCTTTTATTCCCTTCAACCAAACATCCAGGTATTAGCTTCATACAGATTTATCCATGAAATGTTAAAGGGTCATAGGTGACCATAACTTAGAACTTAAAATGATGGTGCTTGGCAAATTTTCTGTTTTTTACTCTCTACATACAATCTAAATTCATTCCTCTGTTCTCTACATAGTATTCCAAAAGTATGCATATGACACATTTGTGGTGTCCAATACCCCAGCAGCAATTATCTTCCTGGGAGATAAAAATACTAACAATAACAAAAATACTAACAATACAATATAATTAAACCTATTTAACATAACCTGCTTATTCTGAAATAATCCTTTCTAATTTGTCTACTCCTTAATCCTATATCAAGTTAACATTTTTTCGTTTCTGAAAGAGAGAAAGATATACATAGTGAATAAATAAAACATGTAGTTAATCTTTCACAACTAACCTTTAGCAGAAAAAGACTGTCAAATTCTCTTCTTCCCATGCAATTTAACACTGTCCTTTGTTTTCTGAAAAAGTGGAGAGATGTCCTTGAGCCAGATAGCTTCACAGGATATTTGATGAGTTCCTAAGGATACATATGAAATGTCAAAGAAATATTGCTACTGGACATTTTAGTACCTTAATGAGATCCTTTTACTTTCCTTCTGCTCTTTACCATTCCCTTATGAACTCCAATTTCTTATTACTTTGACAATAGAATATGTTACTGATGTGACTACAAAATCTCTAGACTAGAATTCAAGCTCTTTTAGCTTGATGATAAAGGCATCAAAAGTTGATTTTAACAAAGATGTTGAGTCTTTTCTCTCTTTCCTTTGCTCTATTTTAGGCTATTTGTACTACCATGAAGTCCCAACCAGGAACTTGAATTTAGAATTATGAGAAACAGTATATTCTTGGGAAACTATGAACTTAACCAGCTGAGAAATCACCGTCTTAATAAAGCCTCTTCAAATCACTATTCTTAAAGAATTTTAGTTAAATGTACTGACAATACCTTCCATCAAAACTTCTAAAAGAGGGCGCCTGGGTGGCTCAGTTGGTTAAGCGACTGCCTTCGGCTCAGGTCATGATCCTGGAGTCCCTGGATCGAGTCCCGCATCGGGCTCCCTGCTCGGCAGGGAGCCTGCTTCTCCCTCTGACCCTCCCCCCTCTCATGTGCTCTCTCTCATTCTCTCTCAAATAAATAAATAAAATCTTAAAAAAAAAAAAAACTTCTAAAAGAGTGAGTGACTTAAACACAGTGGAAACTCAAATATTTTTTTCAATGAACAATATAAAACTGAAATGGTGAGTTTGGGCATGAGGTCACGGAAAAAGATCCTTGATTCATTCATAAAGATCACCTTCTTCTGAGTATGATTCAAACAGACTGTATAAAAGTAAACCAAGTTTCTAACATCAGAGGGGGTGAGCACATAATAAAAGTACACCCTTCCAATTACTTGCTGAGAGTTCTCAACTTGAAACTTCAACTTTTAAGAGCAAAAGTACTACAAGGGGATGGTCATAAAAATGAAGAGCACATCGTCCCTATACTATGACTCTTTCTCCAAAACTTTTCTATTGTTCTGCAGTTTAAAACTTCTTATTTAGACTGGAAAATATCACTGATACCTACTGACCTGCCACTAGAATGACATGCTGGCATTTGGAACTGCATGTTCACATAATTATGGTGAGCATACATCTCAGTTTACCTAGGACAATCTTGATTTATAATATGAGCAGCCCCACACTGCCACAGGCAAAATGCAATACAGGACTCAGCATTTCATTACATTCTCCTAGTAAAATATCCTCACAACAGGGTATTATTAACTTTTACTAACTCTTTTGCTTTTTGTATCTTTACATTTTAACTTAATATTTAAGTGTTAAAGTAAAAGAGATAAATCTTGAATTTTTTTTTTAATTACAGATAAACCTCTGCTTTTATCTTACGGATGAGACTACTTACAGTCTTATCTATAATGTTTAAAGTTTGATCACTACCCACCATCCTAGTCCTCTTTCCTATGCCAGAAAAAACACTACAGTTAGATTGACATGAAATCATCCACATAACTTCTTGTGTATTATATTTACCTACATACATATGTAGCAGTATAAAAAAAAGAATGATCTTTTAATTGAAGAGAGCAGTCACATAAATATCACACTGTTGAACTAATACTTCAATTTCCTTTTTCCGCTCAACATTTTCTAAATGGTTATTGTTGAGAATTGTAAAGAAATCAATTAAGTTTTGCATGTTGGCCTCATATTTTTCAGACTTGATGAATTTGCCAATACAATCTAACAACTCATTTGTCTACTCATTTTAATTTTTTCTTGGTTAATTTTGGTTCTCCATATGGCCGTAGAAAATTGTCATGTCGGGGGCACCTGAGGGGCTCAATCGGTTAAGTGTCTGACTCGACTTCAGCTCAGATCATGACCTCAGGGTTGTGAGACAGAGCCCCATGTCGGGCTCTGTGCTGGGCATGGAGCCTGCTTGAGATTCTCTCTCTCTCTTCTTCCCTCCACCCCTCCTGCACGCTCACTCTCTCTCAAAAAAAAAAAAGGAAAAAGAAAAAGAAAATTGTCATTTCCTCTAGACGTTCTAATTTTTTTTCCATAAAGTCTGCCATCACCTTTGTACTACTGCCTGGTAGCACTACAAGTAATAACAAACTGAAGTCATTTGTGCTTTCTTATTGATGACATTTACCAAAGGTTCTTATCACTTTCAAAAGAATATTAAATTCACTGATAAAATCTTCTGGGATTTTTGTTTATTTATAGTTTATTTTTAATATTTCTGCCTTCTTTTCTATTTTAGTAATTAATTTCTTCTGAATTAGATGGAGGTATATTTTATTTTTAGTCTCTTAAAGTTCATTTGCTTTCAATAGTTCATTAGTTTTACCACATATTTAAGTCCTAAATTTTTTGAGTGTACTGCTTTACCCACACCCACAAATTTGGATATGTGGTACCCATATACTTGTTCAATTATGAACATCTTATAATAGCCATCTGCATTTCCATTTGAACACAAACATCATTTAGAGTTGTGTTTTTATTTTCTAGTTGTGTACTTTCCTGAGTATTGATATCTAATTACATTATATTGGGATCAGGAAATGTATTCTGCAGGAAAACAATTTTTGCCATTTGTTGAGATTTACTCCAAGGTTAAACATAAAAAAATTTGAAAAATATTTTTATTTGTTTGAAAATAATGTATATTCTATATTTTGGGAGTAGGAAATTTGTTCAAGTCTATTAGATCAACCCTAGTATTGAGGCTGTAATTTTCAATAACCTTAATTTATTTTTAATCTTTTAAGCTGTCTTTTCTGAGTGATGGATATTAAAATTTCCTGCTATGTTTGTAGATTTTATATTTTTCAAACTGTCTAATAAATTTCAAGCAAATTTGTTAGGTGCATAAAGGTGCTATTACATGTTTTTGCTCTTCATGATGAATTGTTCTTATTATGTGGAAACACTCCCCCATGTTCCTCTGCTTATTCAGCGTTGTAATGAACATAAATATAACATCTATTTTCTGGATTTACCTAGATTTACAGTTTTTTAAATTAATTTGAGCCCCAATTTTTTTTAAAAGGTACATTTAACATATTCACATTCACTGTGGTTACTGATCTGTTTGTTGTATCTCTTACTGTATCATTTTGTATTTTTATTTTTACTATGCTTTTTGTTTTTTCTTCTTTTGTGGGTGGTTTTTTGTTTTTTTGTTTTTTTTTGGCTTGTGTCTGTTCTTTTTTCCTCTGTTGGTTTTACATATACACTCTACTTCTTTCTTCCAGTCATTAGGAAATTGCTACCCCTTATACTTTTTTCTTCTAATAATATCTAGAATTCATCAATATGGTCTCCACTTCAACAGAACAGTAATATGCTGTATCTATCTTATTCCTTCTCTCTACTTGCTTCTGTCCTTCAATTTCCCATGTTGATATAGTTCAGAATTTTCATTTCAAATTGTTTTTAAGCATGTTAAAGATTAGAGGTGGCACTGTTTCCTAATTCATTTTCCCCCCATTAATTTTTGAATTTCACTATTAGCTCATTCATTTTTATTTTGCTAGAGTAATCCTTTAGTAATTCTGGGAATGCTTTATCTTTGAAATCAAGCAATTTTAAGTTTTTGTCATAATAATTTGGAATCTATAGGAAGTTACTAGGTTTTTGGTTTTAATAATTTATAAGATTAATCATCTGCTTTTAGATATACACTTACCAATACAAGTACAACTTTATAAAACATATTTGGTTCCATATTTCTTTAGAAAGTTGTCTTTGACTACCACTGCTGCTCACTATGAACAATTAGGAAATTTTAATACTGCCAATTTTTCTTTCCTCATCTTCTTCTCTATCACCTGATTTGGGATGGTTTTATAATTATTCCTACTTCAAGTGTTTATCTTCAAAGTTTCTGAAATTATACTTTGTACTTACCACTTTACCTATTAGTTCAGACATTACCTAAAACTGAAAGTGAAAGTCAGGATTCTTCTATCACCAAAATCCATTCTGACTTTTAAAAGCTCTAATTCTAATTGCATTTGCTCCATATTTTTCTTTAAAGAACTACAGAATGCTCATTTGTAAAGCCACTGATGTATAAAGGCCACTACTGTCTGTGGAAAGTGAAAGTGAATTCAATTAAAATTTACTAAAAGATAATAATTTGGTAAGTACATATACTACTTAAATCCAGCACCATTTTTTTTTAATTTCCAAGCTTTTCAGGATCTATTCACTTTAAAAAAAAGAAAAGAAAAAAAAAACTGTCTTCTCAGAGATAGTCTATTAATCAATCTACTGGCAATTAATTGTAGGACATATTAACTCCTCAGTTTTCATAGCAGATAATTCTAGGACAAGGGGGAAGAAAAGCCTAGCATGTGCAAGAATAACTATGTTGTAGAAGTACCTAAAAATAAGACCACCAAAATCACGTCTGCTGATTCTACACAGGAAACAAATTATTCCGAATCCCAAATAAATTTTCAAAAAGAAATGTAGAATGGAAACAGAGTAAGAATAATAATCCTGAAAAAATAGTGCAATTATGTAGACTATTGCATTGACAATGAAAAAGTAACAGCTATGGAAGGGTTGGATTTTAAAATAGCAAAATATGGGAAAATTTTCAAAAAGTAGTATGAAATGCAAGGGTTAACAATTACTGCATGTAGGGGATAAGGGAGTTGAAGAAATTAAAATCATTCCAAGTATCCATAGCAACCACTGAAATGGTTCATTATCTTTACTATTTGTTAGTTTACAAGACTAATGTATGCTGCCTATAAAATATTTAAGTATAACAGAACAATGTAACATAGAAAGAAGTCTCCCATGACCCAAGCCCAAAGTAAAAAAACAAATTGGATTTTTTTAAAGCATACAGACACACTTGAACAATGTTTTTATATTTGTTTTGTGTTTCTGTTTTTAGGCATTTATAACATTTAATAGTTTGGGATTCCTTTTGACAAAAAGAAGGGCATAGATCGGACACAATTTGTTTAACTAGTCCCTTATTAGGCAACAATTTTCTTGCTTCCAATTTTTCACAATTTGCAAATGAGGGTACAATGAATATTCTCAATTAATATGTAAACATATCCATATACATTTGTGACGTGTACCCATAGTTCTCAAAATAAGATTGCTAAATCAGGGGGTATAAACAATTCACATTTTAAGGCATATCACTAAATTTCTGTAAAAATTACTGGAGTATTAGAGTATTATACACCTAGCAAGGGCACTGGCTTTTCCCCCACATTGTCATCAACACTGGATAAGAAATTAAATATGTTGATTTTAAGAGTTCTTAAAACATTCTATTGGAAACACTCCAACCTATTCCCCCAGGACAGCAGAAGGAAGAGGATTGTACTGAAAATAACAGTACTGACAGAAGAGAAGGGTGTCTGGCTGGCTCAGCCAGTGGAGCATGTGGCTCTTGATCTCAGGGTTGTGAGTTCGAGCCCCACACTGGGTGTAGAGATGACTTAAAATATGTTTTTTTTAAAGACTTACTTATTTATTTTAGTCAGACAGGGTGCATGAGCATGCATGCACACACATGTGCACAAGGGAGAGGGGCAGAAGGAGAAAGAGAGACTTTCAAGCAGACTCCCTGCTGAGCTCAAGCCCAATGCCGGGCTCCATCTCATCATCCTGAGATCATGACCTGAGCCAAAATCAAGAGTCGGACACTTAACCAACTGAGCCACCTAGGCGCCCCAAAAAATAAAACCTAAAAAAACCCAAAAAACATTAGACAGGAGAGAGACACAAATGCAAATGTGAATCCTAAAATCCTAACTAAGGAAACAGTTAAAGGTTATGATGAAAAGAGTAGTCCACATGGTTTTTAAAATAACAATAACCTTCTAAAATGCATAAATTCGGGGCGCCTGGGTGGCTCAGTTGGTTAAAGCGACTGCCTTCGGCTCAGGTCATGATCCTGGAGTCCCAGGATCGAGTCCCACATCGGGCTCCCTGCTCGGCGAGGAGCCTGCTTCTCCCTCTGACCCTCTCCCCTCTCATGTACTCTCTCTCATTCTCACTCTCTCAAATAAATAAATAAATCTTAAAAAGGGAAAAGAAAAAGAAAAGAAAAAAATGCATAAATTCTATGCAGTTTTTCTCCAACATAAAGAAGAACTTGCCTGTGAAATATTGATCAACCAGAAAATAATTATTTCCAACTCAAATGTAACTGTTACAGAAGATGTGATAACAAATTACCTGAAGTCAATGACAATAAAAGTTAAGAGCTTCTTCTGAGTTTAGACTCAGTTTTTAACTGTCTTTTTAAATCTGTTCAGTCAGAACCAACTGTGTGCTCTATATTTAAAAAGCATTTTAAGCTTTGCTATTTCCTCTAACAGTATCATCATGCATGGTATTACCATTGAAATAAGAGCTCTTGTGATGTTGTATTTTCTTCTTCTTTAATCGAAAGGAGTAATTAAATAGAAATAAAATTAGACTCAACTTACACAACTAAATTGAAACCACCACTTACCTGAGTCCTTCAAACACTCATTTAATCAATACGTGTTTTTAATGGTAATAGTTACATGCTTACTAAGACAGC
The DNA here is from genome assembly GCF_002201575.2 of Neomonachus schauinslandi. Classification (NCBI taxonomy): domain Eukaryota; kingdom Metazoa; phylum Chordata; class Mammalia; order Carnivora; family Phocidae; genus Neomonachus; species Neomonachus schauinslandi. Next base: position 14,954,709 of record NC_058409.1, read on the forward strand.
TTAATTAAGAAATACAATGATGTAATTAGAAAAGTACTAAAGGAAGCCATCTGGACATTTAATCTCTCAACCTATAGACTATCTGTATTCCTTTTATGTTTTTAAAATGCATTTAGGAACAATTTGATGAGCCAATATAGCAATACCAGATGTACTCTGCAAACTGATTATGAAGCAGATGGTTTTATGATCACACTTGTGTCTTAAAAGGTGTTATTCTATTATGTAAGGTTCACATTTACGACACATGCTTCTTGTTTAGCATTGTGGATGGTGTCATTCTGTCAGAGCATCTCAGACATTTCTCTTCCTTTGCATCTGTTCAGTAAATAGGCTGACTGATTCTCATAGCATGAGGGATAAATTATCCAATTACATTGCTGGGAGGATGGTATATTACACAATCCTTATGTTCTTATTAACATGATGACATCAGTATAACTTCTACCAGAGGCAACCATGGAAAATCAACACAGAAGTCTAAAAGCCAAGTCAGGTTGTGTCCAGTTTATTAAGTGACTGATCCATGTAACCTAACAAGATTCAACATGAACATTTTATTCCTTAATGGTGTCTTTCTGCTATATACCATTTAGTTTGCTTAAACAAGCTTAAAGGTAAAACACACTCTGGAAATAATTCTATATTATGAGACTATAATCATAATTATTCTAGGCATACTAAACTAATAATAAAAATATTAGCCTCTACTTAGCCATAATAGAAAATAAATGTGACTGCAGTGATAAGCATGCCTTTCTGAAGAAAGCAATTAAGTATTAGGCTTTTTGCTCATGCACCAAATTTCAATTTTGTCATTTCTTTAGAACATAATGAAATGTAAGAAAAGCATTTCAAGGAGAGCCTGACTTGTCTATAAACTCAGTCTGTGTCCTGACATCCTGGCAATGTTCCCTGCCTGATTTGTTAAGGTAACTTAATTCTGGATTGGAGAGATCCAGTGGGATTTATTCTATTATCTTAATGACTAGATTAGTACTACTGAGAGGCAAAACCTTCATTCATTCAACTAAACTAGCTCTTATTTGCCACCTACAAAATGCTCCTGTACCAGCCACCAAGGATACAGATATAAGTGGATCTTGTGCGTGCCCTCAAGGAGATCACCGTCCAGTGGCAAAGCAGGATGCAAACAATTATTTGTGTGTGTCAAAAAGAATTACCATTATTGTAACAAATATTAAACTGTAGTTAATGGTGTTCATAATGAGGTATTAAAGAGGAAGTTTACTGATGTCTGTCATTTACATTAAAATGCACCTAAAATAAGATAAATTAATAATGGATAGAGGGATGAATATACAGATAAATAGATATGCTATATAGCAAATATAGTAAAAAGTTCATGATATAATCTAGGTAGTGGATATACAGGTATTTACTATAAAACTATTTTAACCTTTTTATATATTTGAAATTTTTATAATAAAATGTTGTAAAGGAAAAGAAAGCAGGACGCTTACAACCGAAATTATGGAGGAAAGAGGGAAGTTGTTAGTTATGGCTAGTTTATAGTAAGAACGTGAGAGAGTTGGCTGTTTTAGGTGAGAAATGGGATAAATAAATGAAAATCAAGGAATTGAGAAACCAAGGCAGGGAGCTGGAAGATTCATCTACCTAAGTCTATATAGGTACTGAAATCATCAAAATTTTAAATTTGCTATACCAGAAAAAGTTACAGTTAACCAGTATATAAATCTTCAAGGAATGAGAAACTAGCCAATAATGAGTGACAGAGTCTGATGGCAGAAGCTTCGAGGCTAGAGGTTAGGAAGAAGAGAGAGAGACAATGTTCTGGATACAACAGAGAGAAATAAGAAGGGCATTTATTCCAATTTCAGGCTCAGGGGCACAAGGACCACAGGAGAAAAATTAGTCACTACTTGAGAAAGCTACATAAAAAATAGTACAGTAAGGGTAGAACCGAATCTTGGTTAGAGTACTAAGGTAAAGGAAATGTTTAATGAAGAGTCTGAAGGACATTTGATAAAGACAAATCACAAGTTCCATAGAGTGCACTAGCAGAATTTAGAAAATGAAATTGGGAATATCAGTAAAAAATGAGTCAGATAAGGTTAAACACAAGCTATAGGAGGATGAGAGTCCAGATCTTCTAGTGGGGAATAAAATACGCAGTAATAAAAAATGTTATGGGTCTCAGTAGACCAAATGGGATGATTAAGCTTTGAATGATGTAAGGGGAGAAAGACTTGTGGGTATCTTGTCAAAGCATGCAGAAAGAGTAGATATTTATCATGTAGACAGGCAAGGAAGGGATTTCCAAGCAGTGGGAATAGCCTGAGTAGATATTCAGAGGTACGTAACAAAAGAATGTTTTTCAGGGAGTACAACCAGTTGAACATCTGAGGTGTATAAAGGGCAAAGGTGAGAGTTCTAACAGCAGAAGCTGTAGACAGAGGCAGGGTGTTACAGGCCATGGGAAGGGTTTAATAGTTATCCTGTAAGCATTGGGGAACCACTGAAGAATACATAACTTTGTCACAAAGATTATTCTGGACTCAATATGGCCTGAATTGGATAATGTCACTCTAGAAGTAGAAAGTCCAGCTAAGAGGATTATTCCAAGAGCAGGTGACAAATGATTAATGCCTGAGCTAGAAATGTGGCATGAGGAATGGAGAAGCATGGATAGGGATGTCTTTAGAAAAAAGGACCAAGCTTTAGGGAAAAAAAAAAAAAGCCTACAGCAATTGATGCAAAAAGCAAGATAATGAGAAATATCTGTGACAGACTCAGGTATCTGGGATAATCATGGAGCCAGTCACTATACAGGAAGTAATGGAAGCTGGGAGGATTTAGAGGAAGCTAAGAAGCTTCGATTAGGAAAAGTATAATAAATTGCTTTTGTAGTATGAACTTGAATACAAATGTGAATGTGTATAGTCACATTTGGGTTACAGAATCAGAGAATAAGTGTAATAAGATAAAATAAAAAGAGAATAAATAAGGATTGCTAAATAACTTTTAGCCATTTTAAATATTGAACTAAAATCTGATCGTTCCCTGTCTGTCCATTGCTAGTTCAAGCATTACAATCAAAGAATGAAAATTAGTAGAAAAGAAGCATAGAAATCAAGGGAGATTTACAGGATTAACATATTTATTATAAGACATTCTCGGGTGCCTGGGTGGCTCAGTTGGTTAAGCAACTGCCTTCGGCTCAGGTCATGATCCTGGAGTCCCGGGATCGAGTCCCACATTGGGCTCCCTGCTCAGCAGGGAGTCTGCCTCTCTCTCTGACCCTCCCCCCTCTCATGCTCTCTATCTCATTCTCTCTTTCAAATAAATAAATAAAATCTTTAAAAAAAAAAAGACATTCTCACTTAAAAAAATTAATATTCAAAAAGTTAAAATATGCAAATAGGTAGAAAAGTGTAATTCTGTAATTCTGATATATGATCTCAATATTTTTGATTTAGTAATACTTTTATGAGTCATAACATCTTAATTATGAGCCTATTACTATTGGGCCCTGATATGTTATGGAGGCAACAAAATGGGAAGCAATGTCTTCACTTAGAATAGCTGTAGAGTTGAATGAAACAAAGCTTAATGTTATTCCAATATCTTTGCTCGTGTCAGCCTAGAAATTCACATGGTTCCTTTATTTCACGAGCAGTGATGACCCAATATTTTGGCTATGGCACCAGATTGGTGCTATTCTGCAAACCTCAATGCAAAGTCAATGAAAAATGGACTTAAACCCTAGTAAATATATTAAAATATACATGACCATAGGAAACTGTGTTTCTTCAATTAAAGTTCAGAATCATTTCATACATGCATTTTTTTATATCACATTCCAATACACTTAGAGCATAAAATATCTCTGATCAGCGGATCCATGTAGAAATCACTTTTCTTATGGGTGGCTCAGTGGGTTAAGAATCCATCTCTTGATTTCAACTCAGGTTATAATCTCACTGTCATGAGACTGAGCCCCTGTAGGCTCCATGCTGGGTGTGGAGCCTGCTTAAGATTGTTTCTCTCCCTATCCTCTGTCCCTTCCCCTACCTCCACTCCTGTGCACTCCCTCTCTTTCTTAAATAAATAAATAAATAAACAAACAAACAAACAAACAAACAACCATACAACATTGCAATTGATTTCTACATTTAAAAATATTATTATGAGGTTTTCTCATGTTAAATGTGATAACATGAAAATTTAAAGTTCACTTCCTAAAAACTGAAAAAAAAAAAAACACATTTATCTCAAAACTAAAAGGCCATTTCCTTGCTGTGGAACCATCTTGCAAAAATCTTTATAAGGTAAAATTCATATCTAAAACTATAGCTTTAAACACTTGTTTGATTGCTAGTATTTCTTATATTAATGACTGGACATATGCTAAGTAAGATATAATCCTCTTTTAGCTATAGCCAATATAACAAAACTGAGGCAACCGTAAGAATTTTAACATTTATAGTCTGGTTGTAGCCCTGCATTAGTGATGCTGAATTTATACATTGAAAATAAAGAAGGTAGTTTTTAACAGGGCAGGCTGATGATGCTGACAAGCAATTGTTATCCATCTATCTAGGATTCCTGACAAGAGGTTGTTATTAATGATTGCTTAATTTAAGCACTATTAGAATTAGGTCTTTTTATCATCCAAATAGCAAAAACTGGAGCAACTCCATGTAAAACTGAGTTCTATTCTGATAAAGATATACATAGCATTCAAATCAAGATATAATCTGGGTGCCTGGGTGGCTCAGATGGTTAAGCATCTGCCTTCAGCTCAGGTCATGATCCCAGGGTCCTGGGATTGAGTCCCTCATCAGGCTCCCTGCTGGGAAGGGGGCCTGCTTTTTCCTCTCCCTCTGCTGCTCCCCCTGCTTGTGCTCTTTCACTCTCTCTGTCAAATAAATAAATAAAATCTTTTAAAAAAAATCAACATATAATCCAACATACATACTCAACCACCTCCCCAAAATCTGAAACAAATTAGGTCACTGCAGAATAAATTAAGGACCAAGTACTTCGGCAATTTTAAGAATTTCTTCCTTCCACGTCTTTCCTCTCAAGTCTTGTGTAAATGGCTCAATGAAAACGACCTTTGGATTCTCCAACTCTTTTAAAGCAATTATCTTATAGACCCTTTGACTTTACCATTGATCTTGATCTCTTTTCATCCTACAGCCTACAGAGTCCCTAACATTCTTTCCTTTGCCTCCAGTTTTCAGCCCAATAATCACTTCTGGAACTTAGTAACAGAACTTGGTTTTCCTGTTTTTAACTTCTGCACTATCTCAAAATACAACTGGTTCTCCCTCTCTTGACTCTTTCTATACTAGTTTACTCTGGGAAAGCAGTATGTCTGATCACAATGTAGCCTAACTGCACCCTCCCCCAGCAACCTGATTGATTTATGAATCTCCACCTTAAGATAATCCATATCCCTTTGCCTACCTTATTTTTTCCTTATGATTCTCATTCCTGTTGCTTTTTCTCCTAGCAAAAAAGAAAACTATCAAGGAGCAGTAATATTTCAATTTGTCTGAAATACATCTAGGAAAAGAGAGGAAGAGAGTAGCTGAGTAGCTTATATGTACCTTCTTATGTAACATGAATTACCCTTACTAATTCTCTGACCAACTGGTCAACAGAGTAGGATTAAGAACCCAGTGAGGTAGATACTTTTTTCCAAAGTCGGTGCTTATTTTCTAAAAAAGTATTAAACAAAAAACCCCAGAAAACTCCTTAGTCATTTTTTTGATTATGCTAACAAACAAATTCATTTTTAACTAATAAAGGAAGGATGCCTGGGTGGCTCAGTCCGTTAAGTGTCTGCCTTCAGCTCAGGTCATGATCCCAGGGTCCTGGGATTAAGTCCTGTGTCTGGCTCCAGGTGCCCCAGATTTGTTCTTTTAAATAAAAGAAACAGAAATGAAAAGTAGGGAACACCTTAAATTACCCTTGACAGATACTTCTTTTAGATTAATTAGAACAAAATAAGGGTAAGTGGAAACCCACCACTTCATGCAAGAAATGTTAGGTGGACTTCCAAAGCATATGGTTTGCAAGGGTACGTGCTGTAAGTTTTATCTTATGGAATTAAGACAGTCTATCTAGGAGGATCCATCCACTACCCTAATTTTACAGGTGATGATCCTGAGGTTCAGGGTAATGAAGTGACTTATGCAGGGCCACAGAGCTAATACATTTTAATACTAGGACAACTGACCCTTGAACAGCATGGGTTTGAACTGTGAGGGTCTACTTACACACAGATTTTTTTTCAATAAATAAAGTACTTCGTCTTCCCTATAATTTTCTGAACATTTTCTTTTCTCTAGTTTACTTTATTCTAAGAATACAGTACAAAATACAAATAACATACGAATATGTGTTAATTGACTGTTTATGTTATTAGCAAGCCTTCCAGTCAACAAGTTATTAGTAGGTAAGTTTCTGGGGAGTCAATTGTATATGCGGAGTTTGAATGTGTGGGGGTTGGTGCCCCAACCGCCACCCCATGTTATTCAAGGGTCAACTGTACTAGATATAGAAGCATTCTTATTTATTTATATGTATCTTAAACCTAGTTAAATATTGTCTTGGCAGCATCGTAAGTTATTCATTAAATTTTAGCTTGCTCAATCTTGGAAAGGTCTCAGAACATCAATTTAGAATTCTCATTTTCAGATCTATGTTAACACTGAGTCAAAAAGCCAGTTTAACTTAGGTTCATTCTGTATTTGCTCAATTCTGCATTTTTATGAGGATTCATTTAATCCACTGCTCAATCTGCCTTTATGCTCATAGCAATCCAACTTTCTGTTCATCTTCTACTATTTTTTTTTTTTAAAGATTTTATTTATTTATTTGAGAGAGAGAATGAGAGAGAGCACATGAGAGGGGGGAGGGGCAGAGGGAGAAGCAGACTCCCTGCCAAGCAGGGAGCCCGATGCGGGACTCGATCCCGGGACTCCAGGATCATGACCTGAGCCGAAGGCAGTCGCTTAACCAACTGAGCCACCCAGGCGCCCTCATCTTCTACTATTAATAAAAGTCTTGGATATTAAGAAAGCCTGACTCTTTTTCTATGCAGAATATTGTGAATGTAGCCAGGTATTCAATCCCACCCTGCACTACTATGTAACCCTGGGGCATAAAAATCACAGACTAGTCTATGTTAATAGCCTGGCTATTCTGCTAGATGCTGGAGAATAAAATAAGGAGCCAAACTACCCCTGGTACCTGCTGACACTGAGGAGACAGATATTAAACCAGCACACTAATAGCCATATGATTTTAAAAGTTATTTAAGGAAAATAACAAGTCTGGTGAAAGCACTCAATAAAGACTTTCAACAAATGTTTATGGAATAAATTCGAGGGCACAGATCATATATGATGACTGTGAGGACTGGTACGAAGAGATGGTAACGTTAAGCTGTACCACATTGTCAAGGATCTTAAATAGCAGGCTAAGTGCTTACACTTTGCATAACAAAATGTATAAATAAAGTGAGCCATTAAAGGTTGTAAAGTAGAGGAACTACATAATCCTATTTACATTTTAGAAAGAAGACTATGATAATAGTGAGATGGTGACATGCTTGGCTAAAACTAGAATCAGGAAGCTAGGTTTGCTGACGATTCCAAGAGTTCAGGTAAAAGGTAATGAGGGCCTCAATCTAATAGTGAGACAAAAGGCGCAGGAATGAATTTGAAAGACATTTCATGGATACTTATAACATATTGGTGACTAATAATCCACTAAAATGTCAGGGATAAGAGAGATAAGAGATTATAGTTAACCAAATGTTTCTTGTTTGGGTGGCTAAGGCTATGCCAGTAAATAAGGCAAAACAAAGAGAGGTATTGTAAAAAGATCAAAGGAAGAAAAAAGTAGCTCCTGATGTAGAAGACCTGGTCTGAAGCACACAGGTTGGCCTAAGTGTTACTACAAGACATCTGATGCTCACAGCTAAACTATGATCTGCTCTTGGACACTAATGATCTCACCAAATGTCAACATCAAACAAGGCAACCCTGAGACCAGGACTAAGACAAAAAGATAACCACTGTGAAAACCACAAAACACTAAATAGTTCCTTCCCTCAGCTCCTACTTATTTACCAATTACAGTTTATCCTCACTCTAGTTGGCCTTCCTCTACATAGCTCAAATTTACTGAGCTACCCAATCATAGATTTTCCCTGCTTTCCGAAAGTACCCAAATCTATAGCTTTGTCCTTGCTTCCTCAGATCCTCTCCAAAATTACTAAAACTAAACCCAAGTGCAATAAGTTACTTCTAACATCCTCCTAGTGAGACATCCTGCATTTCACTATGTTGCACATTCTCCCTCATTGCAACCAGCAATATTCCCAACTTTTTAAACCATTAAGTGTACTTCATTGGCCTTTGACTTGAGATCATCGACACAGTGACGGGCCTAATACTGAACAACACAATCTTGAAGAAACTCTAGGTGTATAAGAGACAGTTGGAAATTCAGTTTTGGAGTTCAGATAAAAGGAAGCAGTCAATATACATATATGTATACTGGGAGTTACCAACTTTATGCCAATATTTCCCGAACTAGTATATACAGTTTCAGTAGATTTAATAAATGTAACATGATATGACTTGTGCTCCAATGCAGTTGGAGAAAACTGGTTTAAACATGATTGTGAGGGTCTTTTACTTTAGAATTATTATAGGATTTACTTTATATTATAAATGTTACTTTACATTATGAATCATACAAAATTTCTAAATGTATTTCATTATAGAACCATTTTTCTAGCCAGACTGATCACTGTGAAGTTTGACACGGAATATAATTTGGGAAATGTTTCAAAAGAAACTTGAAAAAGCAAAAATGAACTATTGGGACTTCATCAAGATAAAAAGCTTCTGCACGGCAAAGAAAACAGTCAACAAAACTAAAAGGCAACCTATGGAATGGGAGAAGATATTTGCAAATGACATATCAAATAAAGGACTATTATCCAAGATCTATAAAGAACTTATCAAACTCAACACTCAAAAAACAAAGAATCCAGTCAAGAATTGGGCAGAAGACATAAACAGATGTTTCTGCAAAGACATACAAATGGCCAACTGACACATGAAAAGATGCTCAACATCACTTGTCATCAGGGAAATACAAATCAAAACCACAATGAGATACCACCTTATACCAGTCAAAATGGCTAAAATTAACAAGACAGGAAACAAGAGATGTTGGCAAGGATGCAGAGAAAGGGGAACCCTCTTACACTGTTGGTGGGGATGCAAGCTGGTATAGCCACTCTGGAGAAGAGTATGGAAGTTCCTCAAGAAGTTAAAAATAGAGCTACCCTACAATCCAGCAATTGCACTACTAGGTATTTATCCCAAAGATACAGACGTAGTGAAACGGGGGGGGGCACTTGCACCCCAATGTTCATAGCAGCAATGTCCACAATAGCCAAACAGTGGAAAGAGCCGAGATGTCCTTCGACAGATGAATGGATAAAGAAGACGTGGTTTATATATACAATGGAATATTACTCAGCCATCAGAAAGGATGAATACTTACCATTTACATCCATGTGGATGGAACTGGAGGGTATTATGCTAAGTGAAATAAGTCAGTCAGAGAAAGACAATTATCGTATGGTTTCACTCATATGTGGAACATAGAAAACAGTGCAGAAGACCATAAGGGAAGGGACGGAAAACTGAATGGGAAGAAATTAGAGAGGGAGACAAATCATGAGAGACTCTTAACTCATGGAAAAAAAACTGAGGTTTGCTGAAGGGGAGGTGAGTGGGGGATGGGGTAACTGGGTGATGGACATTAAGGAGGGAAAGAGATGTGATGAGCACTGGGTGTTATACACAATTGATGAATTGTTGAACACTGCATCTGAAACTAATGATGTACTATGTGTTGGCTAATTGAATTTAAAAAAAGAAAAAAGAAAGTTGAAACATTAAGGGTAGATGAGCTCTCTCAATAAGTAAAAATACACCAAAAGGAGAAAAAAAATCCAAGAATATAATCTGTTTTAAAACATAGCCCCTGTTAACAGTTAATTAATATAAAGTTATCATTAAACAAGTTTTATTAGAAACAAAAGTAACATACTCAAAAATAAAAAAATACATACCCTCCCTAATTTTTTTTACCACACCACACTATCATCTATGCTTCTGAGATTATGACTTACTGATCTTTATGGTAGATTCCATAAAACAGTGTGCTATTGCACATCTTTTATGATCCCCCCACTCAGTGATATCTCCTTAGTAGTTTGAAATAGGTAACAGTGGGAATAACTCTGTGAATAACAGCAAATACCACAAATCAGGGCTTGATTGTTTTATTGACTGACTCTAACTTTATGACAATGAAGGAGAAAAAAATGCAGATTAAAAGTTTGCCGTGTCTACAACCATTCATTGTGGATAACACAATGTTCTTCCAGTATTCAAAAACCATATCCAATTCAGCAAAGAAGTGCTCTTGTCATTTCTGAACAAGTGAAGTTTCAGCATATGTCTTCATGGTTTTCACTTTCATCTACTCATTAATGTAAATTAAAATACCAATCAATATTCATGTCAGAATTACACTCATTCATCAGCTGAAACCATAATACTTTTTAATTATATTAATGTATTACAAAGGGGAAAACTTATTACTAGAATATTGGTCTGTCAGGGTATTCAATGATAACATTACTATTTGTATTTTCAAGCCTGAACTGCATATTTGTCAAAAACTTCATAAAAAGTGATCTTCATATATTCATGTTTACTAGATAATATAGTCAGATTTGTCAATTTCTCTTCACTTACAGCTCAAGAATGCTTCTAATTAACTTTAATCATGTTTCTTTCATATGAAGCAACATATATGTAACTACTGAAAAAAATCTTAAACCTTAGAAAATATATGGCCGTGATTCCCATTCACAATAATTTCGAGAAATTGTAATACTATCCATGTCTTTGTTTCTCCAGGATGTATGCCAGTGTCTCAGTCAAAAGTATTTCCAGTAGAGTATTTTCACATTAAAATTCATCATAAATTTCTCTAATAGTGGTTATGACTACACATTTTTTTTCTTCTGCAAAAAACAGAGAAAATGGGGGCACCTGGGTGGCATAGTCAGTTAAGCATCTGACTCTTGGTTTCAGCTCAGGTTGTGATCTCAGTGTCCTGGATCAAGCCCCACTTCAGGCTCCGTGCTCAGTTTAGAGTCTGCTTGGGATTCTCTCTCCTTCTCCCTCTGCCCCTACCCCCGCTTTCTTTCTCTCTCTCTCTCTCAAATAAATAAATATTTTTAAAAATCAGAGAAAATGGCTGAATGATAACCAAATGGGCATTATTTAATCCACTGCTTTAGAATAAGCATCCATTCTTAGTGAAAACCATTGAGGCATTCGCCTATATCTATTTTGGTTCTTTGGGGGGGTTTTTTGTTGTTGTTTTTAGTGGCAACGTAATACTGGCATCTTCTGTGTTGTTTCTTTTGGCATTCTTCTTTGAAATTTGATTTTTTTTGCTATGTGAATGTCCATTTTCTTATTTTTTTCATTGTTGATGTTGCATAGTTAATATCTTTCCACATTTCCTATGTGTCTCCCTCCAAGAAATTATTTTAAAACTTAGCATTTCATTCTACAATGTTCAAGGATGATTCTAGCTGTCTGCAAATTTTTTATCTGACAAACCTCATCTAAAACTTCACACTAGAAAATAAAAGCTAACTACAAAAATCACATAGAGCTATCATGATTCATTTTGAATAGCTGTTAAATGCAGGAATATGTACTCTCACAGAGCTGCAAATCAACTGTGTTGAAAAGTGAGCTCAGTTGATTCCAAACAATCACAAACTTACTATTGAAGAGGTGCCTCTGAGTCTATATGTATCACAGGCCAATTATATAACTAGCAGCTCTCCAACTTACATTCATATAAAATGTTTATTAAAGTTAATGCTAATTTTGGAGCTTACATCTATATTTTTAAAACTGAGTAGTAAAACTGAAGTAATTATTTGGAACTTAAGATGATAAAATATTCGTTTGGTGAAGAGAATTTTATCACTTTTTTTTTCTTTAGAATTTTAGAATTTTAGAATTAGAATTTCTAATACATGGTGATAATGGAAGCAGGTTGACTTTTGTCAGGATTGTAACTAATTTTAAATTCTCTACAGAAAAATCCCTGCTTCCTCCCTCTTTTCTTGCATCCAGAGGTAACATGGCCCTTGCTTGGTACTTCCTGTACTCTAAGGCGGTGGTTATAGACATGAACATAGAGCAGTTCTCAACCCCAGCACCATCAGCATTTGGGCTGGATAATTTTCTGTTGAATCTATAGTGTCCATACAGCTAAGGTCAGGTATGAAAAAGTCTGGTATGAAGCAACACTACAGAGTAAATATATCTGGCAAGGCTTCTAGCTCAGACAATGGGGGCACCTGGAAGGGGGTCACTGGCTCAGCCAACACATTCAGGTGAGTCAATCCTGGCAAAAGAAAGGGGTGATATCTTATACCCTGAACATTCTAAAGTGTAGTTGAGTACCTGGGAGGTCACTGGTGACCTTGACAAACACAGTTTCAGTGGAGTGGTAACAGGGATTCAAAGAGCAGTGCCTTGAGGAATAGCTAAAAAGTGAAGCAGAGATAGCATTTTCAAGATCTCGACTATGAATTGGGGAAAATAACAGAGCTTCTTTCTCTAACCCTAATCCTTACCAATAAAACAGCTCTGAATTCCTTCAGAGAGAAGCTAAATGAGCAGCTCAGTGTAACTCTTCAGAGTATACACCTTATCTCTCTTGGCCTCAATGGACAAGTGACCCAAAACATTTGCTACAAATCCCTTGCTCCCTGATGGTCATGATCATATTATTTTTTTTTTAATTTTTTATTGTTATGTTGGTCATGATCATATTAAATATATTTTCTCTGAATGGGCTTTTACATCATTCACTTTATTCTGTCCCAAATTTCCATCTTATTATTTAAATACAACTGCAGCAAAATTTCCTTTAAATGCATAAATCCTCAGATATTTTGAGACCCATTTCTTCTAGTCTTGGGGTTTTTTTTTATTCATAATGTTTGATTTTTGCTTTAAAAGATTTTGCTTCACTTTTTAAAAATTTCAGTAACTTAAGAGAACTATCATTTTTTTGGGTGTGTCAGTGGGAAATATATTTAAGAAATTTAAAAGTTTTGGGGCGCCTGGGTGGCTCAGTCATTAAGCGCCTGCCTTCAGCTCAGGTCATGGTCCCAGGGTCCTGGGATCGAGCCCCGCATCGGGCTCCCTGCTCAGCGGAAAGCCTGCTTCTCCCTCTCCCACTCCCCCTGCTTGTGTTCCCTCTCTCGCTGTGTCTCTCTTTGTCAAATAAATAAATAAAATCTTTAAAAAAAGAGAAATTTAAAAGCTTTTAACTTCTATGTCTAACGATGTTTTAAAAAACTTCAAGAATGTGTGAAAAATCCTTTATATTACTTTATGAAACACAATGTCTGTTATTACCTTGCTTTTATAGGACAAATTTCCTTTCCTGAGAATTTTCTCCTGATTCTCTACTGCTTATGTAAGTATCAGCCTTCTTCCAAAATAGAACTCAAAACCTATCTCCTCTAGGAAGTCTTATCAAATTGTTCTCTCTCTTCCCTATGATATTCTTTTTATGGCACTTAAGACAATTGGCCTTGGTGTTAGAATTATTAAAGTCATTACTCTGTAAGTCTATGGTGAACATGGATAGGACAATGTCTTAATCATTTCTCCTACTGAAATTAGTACAATACTTTGCAAAGTAGATGCTCAAAAATGTTGATTAAAATGAATCAAAGCCACATATTGAAAATGAACATACTGGGCCTTAATAACATTTTCTGGACTTAAATTATTATAGGCTTTGTTGCATAATCTTGAGCTTATCTTGGGTTAAATGGCAAATAATTAAAAGAAACAAATCATATATATGAAGGGATTTATAGTTTATAAAGTGCATTCATTCATTAATTACTGAACAATCAATAAATAATTAGGTGAATGGGAAAGAACAGCATGGTAATCATAAATTATTAATGCAATTTATACTTTCATATCATAAAGTTGTTATAAAACTGCCACCAGTGATTTTATGTCAGGAGACTTGGATTGCCCTCTTACTACTTCTACGACCTCAGGCCTATTTGTTATTCCTAAGACATGACTCCCTCTTATGTACTATGCCTATCTTACAAAGTTACTGTCAAGATCAAATGAGGAAATGGAAAATAATAGCAGTTTAAATCATTGAGGGGTAAATATTCATTAAGAACCTACACTGTGTTTTTGTTTAATCATCACAACAATCCTGAGGTTGATTATCATTCCCATTTTTATAAAGAAAACTTGTCACAGAGAGCTTACATAATTTGCCCAAGGGTGCATAGTTATTAAGAGGTGGAATTAAAATTTATCAGATAGTCTGACTCCAGAGCCAAACCTCTTAGCCAAAATAATACATTGCTAACTGTCAGCTCCATTTCTTTAGATTTTGTAAAACTTGGCTGTATAACATGACTAGCTTTTTCAAATTTTTAATGTCTAAAACTCCTAGAATAGAAATTTTTCTTTAGATTTCCTAGAGATATAATAACAAATCTATTCAAAACACTCCACAAAAATTCAAATGAAATTTAGGCAAAAAAATAATCTGTTAGAGGATTAATTTAGTAAACATATTAGCCTAGTGACTTGCCAATTACCTGTCTTTTATACAGTAACTAGTTACATTCTTCAGTATGTTACATACCTATATACATACATACACATACATATATATATAATTGAATCTTAAATAAATCCATTTAGTAGTCCACCTAGATGATTGATTACTATTTAGTAATTCACTCCAAATCAAAAATTAAAACCTGAGGGGTTAATCTTAGGCATTAAAGAAATACAAAATCTGATAGATACAACTATTTCCTAATTTGAAAAATGCTATGATAAGCCATTTACTTAGATTGCTTTCTTTAACATTCCAAATTTCAATTGTAATGTGAAATTTGGAGAACACTGCCATCCAGGGATAGAGAACTGAAAGTGCAGAGCCAGAAAACCAAAAACTGAAGGCAGTGGTTCTCGGTATTGAAACACTCACTTGTGCTGCAATCTCTTGTGAGGGAATTACCAATAACTGTTCAAGTACTAAAGATTTCAAATGGCACCACATGCTTAAAAAATGACAGGATTCCCCAAAACTTCTCTTTCACCCACTCATTCAAATAAGAGAAAGGTATATCACTACAATCACCTTGTTAGTACCAGCCCATGATTTTCCTTTTAAAAACAATTCACTGAGGGGCTCCTGGGTGGCTCAGTCCTTAAGGGTCTGCCTTCAGCTCAGGTCATGATCCCAGGGTGTTGGGATCAAGCCCCGTGTCGGGCTCCCTGCTCAGCAGGAAGCCTGCTTCTCCCTTTCCCACTCCCCCTGCTTGTGTTCTCTCTCTTGCTGTGTCAAATAAATAAATAAAATCTTTAAAAAAATTAAAAAAATAAGTAAAAACACTTCACTGAGGTTATAATATACAAAAAGCTATACACAATTAATTTACTCAACCAAATAACTTTGGAGGAAAGTATATACCAGGAAACCATAACCACAATCTATGCCATTAGTATATCCATCACTTCTCAATTTTTTTTCTGCCCTCTTTATTGCTTACAGGTTTTTTTTTTTTTGAGGATAAAAACACTCAACATAAGATCTATCCTCTCAGCAAATTTTAAGTATGCAATACTGTTAACTATAAGCACTATGCTGTGCAGTAGATCTCTAGGACTTATTCATCCACGTAACTGAAACTCTGTACCCTTTGACTAATACCTCCCCATTTTTCCCTCAATCCAGCCCCTGGCAACCACCATTCTACTCCTTCCTTCTCTGAATTTGACTGCCTTAGATTCATGTAAGTGTTTAATGTAGTATTTTGTCCTTCTGTGTCTGGTTATTTCACTTAGCACAGTGTCCTAATATCAATTGATATCTAATACCTAACAATAGAAATGGCAGTGATCAGGCATGTTAGAGAAAGAAAAGATTATTTTTTTAAGATTTTGTTTATTTATTTATTTGAGAGAGCGAAAGAGAAAGTATGAGAGTGGTGAGGGTCAGAGGGAGAAGCAGACTCCCTACTGAGCAGAGAGCCCGATGTGGGACTGGATCCTGGGACTCCAGAATCATGACCTGAGCTGAGGGCAGACACTTAACCGACTGAGCCAGCCAGGCACCCGAAAAGATTATTTTTGAGGTAATTTTCTTTTCTCAAAGAAAGTGTCCTGAATTGTGTGTCCTCTCCCCAATCCATATATTGAAGCTAAAATCCCCAATGTGATGGTATTTGGAGATCAAGTCTCAGGGAGGTAATTAAGATGAAATGAAGTCATAAAGGTAGAGCCCAAATCCAAGAGAATCAGTATTTTTAAATGAAAATCAATAGACACCAGAGAAAGAAAGACCAGAGAAGTCTCTCTCCAGATGTGTACATTGTAAAGGCCATCTGAGGACACAACAAAAAGGCTGTGTCTGCAAGCCAGGACGAGAACCTTCACCAGAAGCAAACCTGATGGCACCCTGATCTTGGACTTCTACCCTTTAGAACTGTAAGAAAATAATTTCTGTTGTTTGAGCCACCCAGTATGTGGTATTTTGTTATGGCAACCAGAGTAGCCAAATATAGTGGGATTTGACAAACTCTTGAGAAACCCGAAACTGGAAAACTGGATCCCCATCCAACATGCTGTTGGATCCTTACTTTGACTAATAGAACACTGTAATAAGGAGGAAAGAGGTCTCACACTAGTTGCTTTTAATGATAATAAACTTGTCGTTTCATATATCTGACAGCATTTAACTGATCCAGGTCAACCCTTAAGGGAAAAAAAGGTAAAGGTGGTTTGATGTGTTGCTTTTGAGAGAAACCTGTAGTTTCCGATTTACACTAAAACATTGTTATTACTAGAGGAAATGTGAATAGCATAATAAGAGCAGGTTAGTAGAATCATCTTTGCAAAGATTCAAGGAAGTTTTTCAGATTGTAGCATTAAAATGGGGAGATGGATTGACTTGGAAGTGATGTATCAGGGACAATGGAAAATTACTACTCACTTTTAAAATGAGCATCTAGGTTTTCCACGAGCTTACATTATAAAAGAACAGTCTTTACAGAAAAAATTTATAATTAAACTATTATAAATAATATAAAAATGATCTGCTGATGAGAAAAATTAACTTCTGTTGGGAGCTATGGAATGGATCCTTTAAAAGAATAGGTGGAACTTAACCTAGTCTTGAAAAGTAGCCATTGAGAAAGCAGAGCTGGCAGGGCGAAAGGCCAAGGAGAGAGCCTGGGCCAAGAAAAGGTAGAAAACAAAGACTGACGTGAGAAGATGATGCTGGCTGGACAAATGAGGTGTTGGACAAGAGGGGTGGTCCAGAGAAAACACTACAGAGCCTTTAAGAGCCACAGACAAACTTCATACTAAGAACACATTTTTGGAAGTATCATGGAATCATAACAACACTTTTTTCCCCAATGAGAAGACATGTTTTCATAAAGCTCTACACTTATCTCTAAGGTGCCCTTTCCTGTGTATTTATGTATGGAGTGTCTACTACCTACCTTAGTTGAAGAAGCCATTACAATATAGGAGCTCAGCTTTAAGAAGGAGAAGTAAATGAATGAGAAGATAATTACAATTCAGTGTATGGCTTGTTAGTGGCAAAACCACTTTTGTGCAACATTATTCAAATAGGAAGTCAACTATGAATGCATTTGTGCCCAAATCACACATTAAACTAAAAGAATACCAACCCAAATGCAAGTCTGAGTTAACGTAATTTGAGTACAGAATAATGACTTAGGAGCATGGGCTCTGGGCACGGCCTACAGAGGCTCATAAGTCGGCCTAGCTTAAATGTTCTTTCAATCAGTGCTGAAATTCTTCATTTTATCTGTGAATCTGAGTTTTGTACACGAAGTCCAGGGAGACAACGAAACATATTTCGATGGTTCACTCTCAGGTCATCTTTGGTTCTGCCTCCCACATGCTCCACTTGGGTTAAGTGCCTTCCCACTTTCTTGTCTCTGCCCAGCAACTGCTGCCATCTTGTTCCAAAACATGCATCCACCCTAAGTAAGTCCTGGGGTGCAAGTCCCAAGCACCTGTGAGGGTCTGCACTAGATCCACCCATATCCCTGTGCTTGAGAGAATGACACATTAAATACCAAATAAAAACACATGACAGGGCAAAAGACACTATGGAAGAAAAGAAAAAAAAACTTTTTCCTACTTTTTGAATGAGGGATCTTCCATTTTCACTTTGCACTGGGCTCTGCAGATTTGTGTAACCAGCCCCGCAGTCCTGTGGCAGTGGTTGGCCCCAGCTGGGCAACTATGGATGCGACACACCTGGCTCCTCAGAAGTCAGTTTCCACATCTGTAAAGTAAGAATAGTTCCTGTGTCCTTACATTCCTGTGAATATTTTGGAGACAATTCATGCAGAGCTTTTGCCCCAGACTTTGATCCATTTTAATGATCAATACTACCAGGTGTTAATTATTAATTAAAAGATTATCTAATTCAGATTTACTCCCTAATGCCTCCGCTGCCTACAGCCTAATACTTCAGCCATAGGCAGTTGCAAATGTGCTTTAAACATTTGGCTTTAAATGTTCAACTTTTTCCTTTTGATTTTCCTTTAAATTTAAACGGTCACTGCCTAAATTTAAACCTTATTACAGTGTACAGAAAAAAATATGTTCGTGCTTCAGCTATAACGTGACCCTAGGGAGAAAAAGCTGTATCTAATAAGGACTGTTTGTTATAAGCACAAGAATCTTCACAAACGCCAGATAAAAATTCAAAGCAAAAATTGGTCATTCAACTGTTCCTTTCGTAAAAGGGCTGTCACCCCCACTGGGACACAAAAACATGGTCCTTACAAAGCCGGGCCACGTCTACAAACGAATACAATAAAATCAGCATCTTGAAAAACTTCTAAACTTGGCAACAGCTTTCGGAGCGCCCCCTGGGCGACCTGCCCATGCCTGGTTTCCATAGAAACGCGCAGTTCCGGCGCGTAGCACTCCACTCCGGAAGTTGTTCTCACTCACTTCCGTTCTTCTCCTCAGTCAATCTCCCTATTGCTCAAACGTCGGCTCGAACGGACGGCGGATGAGTTTTGGGCCGCAAAGGCTGCCGTAGAGGGGCGTGGCGACGGAGCGGCGATTTGGTTCACATAGTTCACGTGCCGGCCGCCGCGGATCTTCTTAGACTTACCATGGCTCAGCCGGGGACACTAAACCTTAATAACGAGGTAGGCGCAGAGACCGGGGGAACCTGTGGGGCTGCCCTTCGGGACCCCCAGAATGCCTTCTCTGGGTCTTTCTGACGGGCCCGTGGTCTCCTGGGGGTGAGGGCAGGGCGTGTGGCTGGGGCAGCTTCTGGATGGGCCCAGGCTGGTTCCCCGGAACTGGGAGCCTGGCCACAGTAACCGCCTCACGGTTCCTAGGTGGCTGAAGCGAAAGACCTGTTTCTGGCCCTCGGGCCCCATGAATTTTTATCTGTGGGATGTTGGGAAGATCATGTAACTTAATATTCAGTGTCCTCGTCTGTAGAACGACGCTCATGATAGTACCTCCTTCGCAAGGTGGTTGTGAGATTTAAAGTTAATTGGAGTATGGGAAGTGTTCGCACAGTGCCGGACAGCTAATAAACTCTCTACGTATTACCTGCCTTTTATTGGATGCTGGAAGTGAAGGGGAGGGGTGGAGTGCTATAGCTTTTACTAAGATTGCTGATCTTCAATGCGATCGTATCGTTTATAAGGCTGTACGCCCAGTATCACGTTTCTTACTCCAGCTGCTGTCCCATTTTTCTCCTTCCGTTTACGCAAAATTTTTAAAGAGAGCTGTTTATACTTGCCGTCCCTAATTTCTCTTCTTTCTTAAATTCGGTCTGAAATCAGGTGTTTGCACTTACCACTGCTAACATAAAATGTCAGTATCACTAGGCTACCATTTCTGCCGCTATCCCCTTTCTAGTTTCTGGTTCTATTTAAGGAAGTTATAAGACATCTGAAGATTTAAAGTGAGCTGTTAAGGCAAGAATCAAATGAGGACCTCACAGCTACTGAAAAGGAAGTTCTTTATCTTCTTTATTCAGTGGCTGTTTAAGTGTTTCCGTGAGCAAGATAGACTGTTCATGTTGTACAGTTGTGTGTAGACATACTTTCTGCTTTCAAGCAACCTATACTCAGATAGAAAAGGGTAGGCAGCACCCACCGATGGTACAGAATCATGCCCAGAAAAACAAGTAGTGCAGGAAGGTTGCCAAAGAAGGCAAAATGAATTCTCTTTAAGGATCTTACACTGGAATTGCATTTTTGATTCAGTGAAGGGGCAGAAGGCATTCCAGGCAGAGAGACCAGTATAAGGCAGTAAGAGATGGTAGTAGGAACCTGCTTGGGTGGTAAAGGGCTAGATAACTCTCCAGAGATGAGAACTTCTGGGATTAAGTAGGAAATGAAACTAAGTTATATTACTGCCTTACTGCCAGGTTATTAAGTCCGAATTTCACTTGACAGTGGAGTACAGAATATAGTGAAGGGGGAAATTCTGAAGATGTCTGACATATATTCGTAAACATACGTTAAGCTTGTGCTACTTCCAGAAAACATTTGGTGGGCTTTTTCTCATTAGTTTGCCTAGGACATATAAAATAGTTTAATTGGATATCCTTGGGAATTCTTTGAAATACTAGTGAGCTTCCTATTCAGTTTTGAAATTGCCCTTAGAGTCATTTAGCACTCTTCACTTAAGGTGTTTTCTTTTTTCACTTAACTAATTCCCAGGCCTCTTTAAAACAGTTAAAATTAGGAATTGCTCACTAATTCACCTCAGTCTAGGCTAAGTGTCTGTTCTTTGTGCGACCACTTTCTACTCTTGAAACACTTGTGTACCTCTTTCTTTGTTTTTATGTATTTGTCTACTACCTACAACGTATGTGCTCTATGATAATGTTTGCTGGGCGACTAGATGAGTTTATCAAATTAGGAAGTGTATACATCCCATGTTAAAGTAAATCTTACACGTTCTCATATGAAGGTGGGGGAAAGGACAGCGGAAGTGGAGATGATGAAAGGTGTTATAATTTAAAACAAATGGGAGAAAAATATCTACAAAGGGGAAAAGAGATATAGATTTGTCTACATAAAAACTGCGAAACATCCCCAAATTTAAAAAAGACAGCCAATTAGAAGACAATATATAGAAAATATAACAGGTAAGTGGCTAATACCATTACTGTAAAATAGTAATTAAGAAAAACTGCCTCTTGGGCGCCTGGGTGGCTCAGTTGGTTAAGCGACTGCCTTCGGCTCAGGTCATGATCCTGGAGTCCCGGGGTCGAGTCCCACATCGGGCTCCCTGCTCAGCTGGGGGTCTGCTTCTCCCTCTGACCCTCTTCCCTCTCGTGCTCTCTGTCTCTCATTCTCTCTCTCAAATAAATAAATAAAATCTTTAAAAAAAAAAAAGAAAAAAAGAAAAACTGCCTCTTAGAACATTGATAAAAGAAATGAATTAAAGCTTCTCCAAGGAAGAAATATATCTGCAAAAGAGTTCACATTCACTAATGTGTCCATTACTTTTTCATCATCATCCCATCCTGGTACAGGTTACATCTCTCACCAGAACTACCCTTCGAGCCTTCCAGCTACTGTCCTGACTCTCTTCTCCGTCTAGTCTGATCTCTGTAGTGCAGCTGGAGTGCTCTCTTCAAGAGAGAAATCTAATTTCATGACTCCCTTGCTTACAGCCTTTTTGATGGTTTCCTGTTGCTTTTGGTAAAGACCAGTCTAAACAAGGCCAGTCTCCTCTCCCCCTTATAGTATACCACTGCTTGCCCCCACTTCAGCCTCACTGGCCTTCCTCGACTAGGTAGCATAGCACTCTTAAACATCCTTTGCACAAGTTCTTCCTTCTACCCAAAACCCCTTTTCCTCTCAGTCCATTTCATATTTCTACTTTACTTGCTATTTCTCAGGGAAACAGGGTTTGACTTTCATTTTACCTCTTCTATAAACTTCTGTAACACCATTTACTTTTTAGCACTTGGAAGAGTTGCTGAGTGTTAGGTGTGTGTGAATGTGAGAGATTTCTTTCTTCCACCTGTCTCTAAGCTTTTGCTCACCATCATATCCTCAGTACTGATGTGTTGAGTGAGAAACTTGAGCCATCATTTTTATGATACTTAATAAATTAGCTCTCCTTAACTGGGATTTAGGAATTCAGGGATCCTATAACTACCTGAAATTTTGTGTAAATTGGTGTTTGTGTGTGTGCCTCTTGGGGGAAAAAAGTCCATAGGTTTCATCAGATTCTCAAACATTTCTAAATCTCTGTTATTATCTTTAGGATATTGGTACTTGTTATCTATGCATGATTTTTAATTATGACTTTTCTTTTAAATAATTCTGTGGCCATCTAATTTATAGCATATTTAATTTCCCAAAATGTCTTTTGTGAAAATAAAAAGCCTGCCTGCACAGGCACCTATTATATTATGCTAACTTTCAGTGTCTTCTACCCTTAATATTTTTATTCTTTTCAAAAATTTTCCAAGGAGAAAAGCTGACATTTATAGATGACTACCTGATTCTAAGTTCTTAAAATAACGTTTATTCGTCAGTATGTAAAATCTTACCTTTTTAATTTTACCTTTACTTCAAAAAAAATTACTTTTTACTTCACCTTATGATCATTTATTGCATTTTTTATTTTGACCAGTACTTTACATGGACTTCGAAGTGAGAATATTTAACTGACTTATAGCAACTGCCCTAGCCTCAAGCATAGTACCTTGTTTACAGGTAATAATGAGTAAATAGTGTTGGGCAGATTAAAGTATAGATAACTCAACATGAGTTACTTTATGTTCACATGAGGGAGGGAAATCTCCTAACTGTACCCTTTTTTTCCCCTCCCTCTCCATTAGAACTAGAGAAAGGACTCACAAATTGGAAACAACAGCGGCCCTAGCATCTAGTGAATAAAGAATTTGTGAAACGAGAGCTGGATTTGCTCCAGTCATGTTTCTTTAGGCAGCAGTGAAATGCAAATTCAGAACTAGGAAATGAACGAATCTGATCATGTACTTTAATTCCGTAGGAGGGCCAAGGGCCTTTATATGAAAGAGACATTATTTTATTCCTGATAGCAAATTACCAAGAAGCCCATTAGACAATTGCTTTCTACTTCCTATAAGATAGTAAAGGTAGACTCTAAAGCACCAGAGAACAAAGTGATTTGCCTCCACATATTGTAAAAGATAAGAATGTCAAGAACTGTATTTGTATGTGCTTTTGAAGTTATATAGCTCCTATTTCATAATTGAGTGCGTAGTACTTTTTAATATTTTTTTCCCGAAGTAGTAAATCAGGGTCTATCCATAATAAGAGAACTGTTTTCTGTTTGGTTGTTAAACTATTCTGGGAAATTTTGCTAGGTGGCAGTATATGCTCAGTAAGGATTAAGTTGTAGATAATCACCAAGCATTCTAGAATTTTTAAATTGCTGCTCATCAGAAGTAAAAAAATATAATTCAACAGTAAGTTGTCATCCAAATGACCAAATTAGAATCCCTCTCTATAATTAATACCACAATAATTAATACCATAATTAATTTTGTCAACTATGAAGTAGTTCATATGGAAAATGATATAACAAATGTCCCTATAATCTACTACTTATATTTAGCAAGTGTCAATATTTTGCCATATTGTAATGCTTAATTCCACCTACCTTCTTCTCTGTCTCAGAAGTAATTCTTACTCTTCCAGTGTAATTTTCTCATCCACATCTTTTTGTAATTTAGTAACATATACCAGCATTTATTATCTTATATATGCCCATAGTATTATGTTGTATATTTTTAAATTTGCATGTGTTACTGTGTTAATGCATGTTATACCACAGGTACCATTATAAAAGTTACTTTTCAGGGCACCTGGGTGGCTCAGTCCATGAAGCTTCTGCCTTTGGCTCAGATCATGATCTCAGGGTCCTGGGATCGAACCCAAAGCCGGGCTCCACACTCGGTGGGGAGTCTGCTTATCCCTCTGTACGCCCTCTCCTGCATGCATGCATGCTCTCTCTCTCAAATAAATAAATAAAATCTTTAAAAAAATCTTTAAAAGTCCCTTTTCACCACACAATTTTGGGGTTTACTCATGATAATACATGCATATCTCCTGCATTGATTTAGAACACCACATTGCTTGTGCTTTATTTATATGCATTATTTTATCTCTTATGCAGAATTTTATAGGAACTCTGCAGTGAACAGTCTTGTGCATGTGCATAGCCTTTTCCTATTGTTGGAGGTGTATCTTCTTGATGGATTCCTAGAAGTAGGATTTTTGTTAGATGCTGCTAGAGTTTCCTCCAGAAAGGGTATATCAGTTTGTATTCCTATCGCCAGCATATGAAGAATGCCTATTTTGTCACAGCCTCATGGACAGAATGTTGTCGTATTCTTTTTTTTTTTTTTTTTTTGGTATTACAATCTGATAGATGAGTAATAAGTAACTAGAAGTTTTAATGTACGCTAAGAATCATAGGTACACTCAGAGTTTTCTTAGCACTCTAAGCTCTCTTAGAACAATATTAGCCTTGGAAAAATTGTTTTCTAATACCCGTGGGTTTCTGTTAGAAGTTAATTTAAATGCATGGCCAAGTCAGTGAATTACCAAAAGAGGCTGTCTAGTTGACTGGCTCTCAGATAGTTAACTAAGTGACAGTTCAAAGTAGTATTTACTTCTGTCTTTGGACCATAGTTTTCTCTCAGCTTTATAGATCAGAAACTTGCCATCCTTGTCACCCCAAAAGTATAGCTCATTCTTTCAAAAGCAAATTCACATTAACGATAGCTTAGAAGAGACTATAAAAATGAGGACGCTAGTTTATTAAATATATCTAATGTAAAACAGTAATGCTCACATTGTAAAACATTCTTTTATTATCTACTGATCTACATTGGCTACTTGGAATGTAAAACCATAGAAAGGGGTTTTAGTTGTTCAGTTCATTGTTGGTCTATGATACATTTGTCCCCATAATTGAGTTACTCCAGTACAAACTGGATTTCTCATCTCTGAACTGAGGAACACTTCTTTGGAATCTCCTTGAATTAGATATCGCCAGCTTTTGCGCTTTGTGGTTCCCTGTCTGTGTTTGACTCTTCCCCCTATGCCCACATGGTCTTTTCCCAAGCAGGTATATTAGCTTTCCACTTAACTTAGTTATGATCATATTTTTGTACTGTCCACCCAAGAGGTGATCCAGGTTACATTACTGGGTTGAGATTTTACCAGGTCAACAGAAGGCATCTGCATGCGTAGGTTCTCATTGACCCCTCACTTTAGCACGTGTATTGTGTGTGTTTGTGTCTTCATGTCTTTGTGTGTCCCTCTGTGTGTGTGTGTGTCTTTTTCTTCAAAATGCATTCTTTTGCTGCTTGGAAGCCCTCAGTGTGGGTTTGGCGGTCTTACTGATGATGACCTACAGATTTGTCCTTCAGTGTCTTTCTTCAAGCTCTTCCCTTTCACTTTTTTTCATTTCGTTTCTTCTTTGTCAGTGCATTTCATTCCATTATTATGCCTGTATTTTCTCTTTCCTCTACTTCTCTTTCCCTCCCAGATAGTATCCTACTCTTTTCACATTTCTAACAATGGTAGTTCTATTTGCTTTTGGTTGGAAAACCAAAGCACATTGCCCTTAAGTAGTGCATTGGCCTTCTGACAGTATTGAATGTTTTAGGCCTGTTTGTTGACTTGTGGGTTTTCTGTCAACCAACTTCCTAATTCCTAAGTGCAAATGAATTTTGAATTTTAACTGAAAGGCTCTTGGTACCTGTTTGTCAGTTTTGCAAAAATAAAGTGCTTGAAGAAAGCCAAGTGCTTGGGGTAGGCAGTTGTGAGAAAAATAAAATAATATTTCCATTGTTACATAAAATGAATGTACTTATTTTTCTAATATATTAAACTTAATCAAATTTTCCTCCTGCCTGCACACAAATACTGGAAAGTCAATAAGCTAGAAAAGGATTTTTTGGTTTTGGCATGAAGCTACATACAGAAGGCATTCCCTTTTCTTTTAGAATTCCCTAATGCAGTAATGACAAACATAGTACTTCTTAAATTGGAATTTTAAAATTAGAGTTTAGCTTTCCCATGATTGGAATGTAAATGAGGACCAACTCTGCTCACTGCAATTTATTAGTTAAGTTGGGTTAACAGCAGTTAGTGAATAGCATATAATCATTTTATGCACCTGTGGGGTACAGCAATTAGAAACAGTTGTTAATATATTTTAATGCATAATTTTTCACTCACTATTATTTTGTTTTATAAATGACCTTCAAAGAATGTGTCATAAACTCCCATTTTGCTGCATATGAAATATAACAATTTTGGGGTGCTTGGGTGGCTCAATCAGTTAAGCATCTGCCTTCGGCTCAGGTCATGCTCTCAGGGTCCTGGGATTGAGCCCCATGTCTGGCTCCCTGCTCAGTGGAGATCCTGCTTCTCCCTCTCCCTCTGCTGCTCCCCCTGCTTGTGCGCACTCTCTCTCTGTGTCAGATAAATAAAAGTTTAAAAAAGAAGAAATGTAACAATTTTTTCACTTAAAATCTAGTGTAAATGGCTTGTTATGCAAGTGTGAATTTTTTTTTTTCTAAACCTAACTTCAAAATAAATTCCAAAGTGGTTGGTATATCTAGTGGGAAAGAAACCTGATTACCCTGCATTTTGTTAATATATTAGGCATTTGAAACAGTGAATGAACAAGTGAGTATTTCAACTTTTCGGGTCATTTATTTAACAAATGTTTATTCAAAACTCACACTATACCATCACTGTGTTAGGTGTTAAGATGTAATGTTGAGTAAAACCAGACACTTGACCTTCACGGAATTTATAATCTGAGAAGACACATCAGATTGTAATCAGATTACGAGTAAAATGTATCCTAGGGTGCCTGGGTGGTTCAGTCGGTTAAGCGTCTGCTTTTGGCTCAGGTTATGAACCTGGAGTACTGGGATCGAGTCCTGCTTTCGGCTCCCTGCTCAGCAGGGAGTCTGTTTCTCCTTCTCCCTCTGCTGCGTGTGCGCAGTCTGTGTGTGTCTCTCTATGTCGAATAAAAAAATCTTAAAAAAGAAATATTCTGACTCAGTTGTGGATAACTGGTTGGAGAAGGGGAAGAATGGGTGTAGACAAACCAATTACCAGTAACTCACCCAAGAAAGCTAGGAGGTCAAGATGGGGGGAAAAGTGGTAAAATTTGGGATATAATTAGGAGATAAAATTAACACGACTTGGTAACAGATTCACTGTGAGGGATTTAGAAAAGAAAGCTACTTAAAATAAGCCCTAGGTTTATAATTGAACGAAAGGATTGTTCTTTTCCCTGAAATTTAAAACAAAAAAGGAATCCATTTGGGGGTGAAGAACGTGAGTTCAAGTATGCATTGTAGATTATTTTAAGCATGCTCAAAAGGAAATATCAAGTAGACATTGCATATTTCGGTCTGGAGCTAAAAGAGATTTTAGCTGAAGGCAGACATTATTGAGTCATCTTATTTAGGTGGGAAATTACAATATACCCAGGTAAGCTCACTTAGGTCTAAAACGTATATTGTGAACAGAAGAGTTGGCTTAGGACTGCCCCTTGAACTTACGACTGGTTAGGGGTGGATGAGTCTTCAAAGAAGACCAAGGTAGAGTGACTAGAGAGGACGGAGGAAACCCTGGAGAGTATTATGTCCCGGAAAGCAATGAATAAGTGTTCCTAGAAGTTCAAAGTGGTCAACAGTGTCAAATGCTGCTGAGATTGCAAGTAAAGTGAAGTTGAAAAATTCCTGTTGGATTTGAGGGACTTCTAGAAATCATGGGTGTCTTTTGTAACAGCTTTTAGTGGACTAATAGGAATGGAAATCCAACTGGGATTATGTGGTATGCAGAAATGGAATTAGGGAGTTTGAGCCTCTCTGAAAGCTTCACTCTGAGGCAGTTGTAGAGAGAGGGTACTCCTAGTGATCTTCATAGTGAGAATGTTTTGTCTGTCTTATCTCTAGTGAAAATGAATCAAGCACAATAGAAACAACTATGTAAGAGATTGACAATGCTAGAGTAAAGGAGTAATCTGTAGTAAGGGTTCTAAGAAGGCGGAAAAGATGAGATCCAAAATACAACTAGAAGATGAATGTCAGATATTGTGTAGGAGAATTTGTTAATAGGGGACGGTAGGTGATGAAAGTAAATTTGCATTCATGGTGGTAGAAAGATGATGGTTCCCCTCTGATGTTCATTTTCTCCATAAAATTGGAAAAGAGGAAGAAGAAGGTCAAATGTTTTAGAAAGCAGGCAAAGTTTTAAAATAGTCATTGTAGAAGGAATTGACCAAAAAAATATAATAGGCTTGCTAAGAGTGTAGGAGCCCATTTCATGTTAGTTATGATGAATTTAATATAGATAGAATGTCTCAAGTATTTCCCAGCTCTTGGGGGGACTATGATAACTCAGGATTAGGGGTGCCTGGGTGGCTCAGTTTGTTGGGTGGCCAATTTTTGGTTTCAGCTCAGGTCATGATCTCAGGATCCTGGGATTGAGTCCCTTGCCTCACTCCGCGCTCAGCGCGCAGACTCTGCTTGAGGATCCTCTCCCCCCGTTTCCTTCTGCACCTTCCCCCTCTCTAAAATAAATAAATGAATCTTTGAAAAAAAGAAAAGAACTCAGGATGATGTTTTCATCCAGGATTAACTAGAGGGATAGTTAGCAGGAAGGATAAGAAAGTTTAAGGTATTGACAAGTGTTGATCATGTACATAAACTGAATAAAAGGAGGAAAATTGAAAAGAACAGGACTAATCATTTGAGGGAAAGTATAGGGGTCAGTGAACTGTTGGTCTCAGTGAAGTCAAAGATGGTGGTGGTAGGTGGAGTTGAACAAGGAAATAGGCATTGTGATCTCAGTGTGTTAATGGTTATAAGGACTACAGTGTGACCTTGGACATGGGTGCTGAGACTGAAGAGGTGATGAAGAAAGGAAATCAACAAGTGAGGATATTATAATGGATAGGTTATATTACATAGACATCTATGTCACCCAGAATGCTGGGATAAGTTAGGACAGAGATAAATTGTAAGCTGATTGCCACTATCTTCACTGAATAAGGGGGTGGAATATACTGAGGGTAAGAGACAGTGTTATAGCCAAATGCAGGAACCTCGAAGAAACAGGATGATGTTGATACTGCTCTTTTGGCAAGGAGATTTTGAGGGATTTTATGTTCCAGGTAGTCCAGCAACACTCTAGAAAAAATTCCTCAGGGATCACAAGCCCCCTGTCCTCTAGGAGTGCCCAGAGTATAGAAAAAGATGGTCACATGAGCAGTTAGGGACAGTACAGTGAGATAGATGCTGCCTACAAAGTATAGTGGGAACTTGAAGGTTGGAGGGGTTATCTCCATTTGAAGAAGTCATTGGAAGACTTCTCAGGAAAAATGATATCTGACCTGAATTTTATATAGTTATTAAAGTGGAGAAGGGGAAGAAGGACATTATAGGAGGAAGGATAAAATATATATATGACAGGCAAAAATATAAACTCAAAATGATAGCAGCATCCCATTGTACTAAGTACTTTTATAACATGTGGTTCTTCATCATTAGAATATTTCCATTTCTTGGCCAGTCTTTCTGGTTTTTTTGTTCTTAGAGTTCAGCACTGTTGTCTAATGGGATGATTTAAAGCATCTGTCAGTGTGCGTGCATGTACGCATGCACCCTTGTGTTTTTCACATTTCTTTTAAAGTTACACTTGAAATTTATCACCAGAAACGAATGCAGGGGTTGCTGTATAAATAAGTAAAATATTATCACTTTCACACATTTGCTTTTGGTAATATAAACACTCATTCAGTAAATTAAATTCCTGCCATTATGGGTAAAGCTCTGTTTTAAATCGCAAGGGTGCAGAGGTGAATATGATGCTCTCTGATCTCAGGGAACTCACCGTTTATTATGTTCCAAGCACAAAATACAAGTGCACTATTGAAATACTAATCACCGAGAATGCTATGACTTTCTAAAATATCATAGCTTGATTCTCTTAAGTCCTCAGACACATTTTTAGAATGTTGATTTACTCCTTCACTGTTTATGAAAGAAGTTTGATTTCATCGAACTGTGAATATGGTTGAAAATTTGGTTAAAGTGACTAGACTTAATCTGTAATATTAAGACTCAAAGTATGTTTCTTCTCGAATTAAGAGAGAAGCTTTCTAATTTCGATTTTATTCCTCAAAGGTTGTGAAGATGAGAAAAGAAGTGAAGAGAATCCGAGTGTTGGTTATCCGAAAACTTGTCCGGAGTGTTGGCAGACTGAAGTCAAAAAAGTTAGTCACTTGAAGTCATGGTCCTATGACTAATAAAATGTCAGAAGTTGTTTTTATTCAATATTTACAAAATTTGAGGGTGGTACCAGGAGGAATAATTAAGTATCTTACTCATACAACACTTTGTTTTATATGGAGAGAGGATCTGAGTGGGATACACTGTGCTATGTCAGTATGTCCTTACATGGTTTGGGCCACATTTTCTTAGGATACACAATGAATTCTGCTGTTTTTTCAGGGCTCTCCTTCTGGCCTTTTCAGAATGAAAGTCCTTCGGAGTTATTTATGTGTTTTATGTTATTGGAAGTTATTTTAAGATGTTGGTGTAGTTTAATAAGTCTAGTAATAACTTCAATCAATTAAGATTTTATATCAGTTTATTCCTTGAATTGCTAAATAATTGGAAATCTTCATGACCCTGTGGAAGTGTTTATCAAAACATGTTCTATCTATTTTTTAATAATATTTTATAATGTCCTTATCACTAGTATTTGAGTAAGCAAGTTATAGTGTTTATACTTTCAGTATAAATATTTAGTCTTCACATGTATTTTGTTCCTGATTAATTTCTTGTTCTATCATAAATAACCTTTCTCTCTGATGTAATCATTGTTTCTCTTTATGTATTCCTTTAATTCCAGAGAACAAAATTTTATTTAATAAAATTATATCTGACCTTTAATTGTAGCTTATGAAGGTTATGTTACATTAAATGCAATGTGGCATTAAGCAGTTGATTATTCGGCCTTCCCATTAAGGAATTAGGCGGCCAGCTGTCTCTCAGTAGTAATAGTCATTAATATAATGCCAGATAATGCTCATATGTGCCAAAAACTTGGGTTTATTGATGGAATTGGTGTCTGTGTTGGGCAGTGGGGTTGTTCTGGGCAGTGCATGATGACTTTTTTAACTTAAAAAAGTTAAAAAACTTTTTTTTTTAAAAAAAAGTACACTTTATTTATTTACACTTTATGCTTTTCTAAAAGAAATGAAGAGACTTTTCATTATGATTGGAGTCTAAAATACATGCTTTTCCTGGCTGTATATTTTCATGTATTTTTTACAGGGGTGCTGAAGATGCACTGTTAAAAAACCAGAGACGGGCACAACGATTGCTTGAAGAAATTCATGCTATGAAGGTAAGGCCTTGTGTGGGTGTCTGTATATGTATGTGTGTGTGTGTATGTGTGTGTGTGTTTCCGTGTCTCCTCTCAGCCTGCTGTGTGTGTGGTGTTAGTTATTTGAATATTATTGCCAGGTGACTAAGACTTAATTTTATGGGTCTGTTTGGTGAAGAATGTAGCGCATTTAGAAAATTGTAATATGTTTAAGCTTGCATTTTTTCCATGTTTTTTACTGAATTTGTTAAAGTCCTAGAATAATTTACATAGAAGCTATGCCAAGCTAAACTCATCTATGTTTAATAATGCCTTACGCCTGAGATTTTTATTTTTACTCTAACTTCACACATAAAGTCTACGTTAAGTTGGAGAATTGAAGCATCCATGCTGTTTGGTGATGCAGACAGTGATACTGGTGGCTGGCATCACGCTCTGCCTATTGCCAGCTCAATAAATTTTTGTGTGGTGGTGTCAGCGTTTTATTCAGCTCTGTAGTAACTTGAAATAAAATTAGTGCTGGACCAAGATGATCCGTATTTTTGTTTCTTTCAGCCAGACTCTTCACTAGCATAATTTTTAGGTCTTCTCGCTGCTCTTACTTTGTGGAAACTTTCATTTACCAAATGACATACTATTAAATGTCTGGGAGACTGTTTTATTGCAGAACTTAAAAACAACATTTGGTACCAGCAATTACCTTAATTGCAGGGTCATTTTGCATGTATGTTTAACTATTACATTTTGGTATAACTTCCAAGTTTTGAGATAGATAAAAGAGCCAGAGAATTCTCTAACAATATTTCAATTGAGTTAGATCATCAAAGCTTCTCACCATTTTTTCCGTTGGAAGGGATGATAAAGTTGTTTGTTTTTTTTTTTTAAAGATTTTATTTATTTATTTGTCAGAGAGACAGAATACAAGCAGGGGGAGAGGCAGGCAGAGGGAGAAGCAGGCTCCCCGCCGAGCAAGGAGCCCGATGTGGGACTCGATCCCAGGACCCTGGGATCATGACCTGAGCCGAAGGCAGCCGCTTAACCGACTGAGCCACCCAGGCGTCCCATGATAAAGTGTTTTATAGGACAAAGTTATCACAGTTAATCTGAGTAGAAATGACATGGTGGGACATGATTCTTTGTGTGAGTTATGTTTTTTGTGGGGTATTTATTTGTTTTATGTTCACAGGTCTGCAGAATTCACAGAATCCATTCACTGTATCTTTTCTTTCTCAAAGTTTTAATCCCCCTTTTATCTAGTCATTCAGTCAAAATATTCTGTATGTGAATCCTTATTATTGTTTGTATCAGTATAGATCACACATGATGTAGGCTTTTTCATACCTTTTTTCCCATGAAATTCCTCCGAGAAATAAAATCTTTATAGAGATTTTTGTTTTGAGTGTAGCACTGAGATAGGAAATTATGATTTATCCCTTTTTCTCTTTCACTTTCTCTTAACCAAGGTCCTTACTAAATTACATTCCTTACCTAAATTTTTCCCTATAATTTCTTCTGAATAGTCATTTTTGCAGTCCTAAATTATTCAGATGCTTTGAACTACTAGGTAACTGCTGATTTTATTTTACCCTGGAAAGGATATTTTGTATACAATAAGCCTATATGCAGTGTATGAAGAGTTTGAGATTAAAATATATTTGTTAATCTTCCTTTCTGTAGCTCTCAATAGTAAATTTAATTTAATTAGAAAGAAAAGTCCTTATTTGATCTGTATGTGAGAGTTGTTTTCTGTTATTCTTAATCCTTAGCAACAGGAAATCAGGCTGAATGATAAAGTTTATAGGTTTACAAGATTGCAGTGTTGTGACCTTGTTTGTTTGTTTTTCTAGTTTACCATGATTATTTAAGACTACTGTGGGATCGTTGCCTCATAGAAAGCTAAAATTCATAGCCTATATATTCCTTGCATTTGTAAATTTAATAGTATATATGTTCTTCCAGTTCTTGGTAGTAGTGGTCTAGATTGGATACTCTGACTTTCATAATGCTATTTAAAAACTGGATTACATTGAAATGTAAAAACCAGAATAAAAAGTGTACTAGAAAGACGGTACGCTTTTCTTACATTTGAAATTTTCACACTCATGATTCTTTTACAAAATTAAGCTACTTTTCTAAAAGAAGCAAATGCAAAGAGGATTTTTTAAAATTGAAAGGTCATTTGTGATTTCTTAAGGAAGTGTTCATCATCTGGGAGTATCAAAGAAGTAGTTACAAAACAGAAAACTTACAGTCTCAAATAAATTTGGAGAAAAACCTCTACTTACTTATTTTTCCAGATGATTTTTTTCTTTGGCTCATATACCACTATATTTTTATAGACTTGTTCATGACATATTGTCCTATACTTGCTTTCTATGATAATAGGGTATTTTGTTGCAAGCTGACTTCCTCAAGAAGAAAACCTGAGATATTTTTAGAAATGGGAGTTTGTGTTTTCTGGCCAAGAAAAAAAAATGCCCTGATCTTTATGATACTATAAAATCATAGGTTCTAATTTTACAGACTATAATGTATGAATACCAAGTCTTTGCTGCCTTTTCTAATAGTATTCATGCTTTTAACTTTGATGTTAGTATAAGTACTGTCTTCCGAAACAGTTCTTTTTTCTTTGGAAATTAAAGTAGCTAATCAACTTTTACAGATTCCTGTTAGTTAGCTAGAGGAGGAGATGGTAAAATTAAGACATACACTGAAGCCAGTCAAAATGTTCAAGAAATTCCTTCTTAAATAGTAAAGATAATGACTGGCTTTTACTATGCATTTACTATGTGCCAGGTAGTACATTGTGTGTTTTATATTCACTATCTTATGAAGTTGGTATCATTCTTGTCCCAATCTTACAGAATATGAAACTGAGTCTTAGAGAAGTCAAGCAGCTTGCCCAAGGTCAAATAGCTATTAGTTGGTGGGCTTCCCAATGGATTATGAAGTGAATGGAAGTAGCTACTTAATTGTGTTGCTTCGGTAAGACAAGAACTTCCTGAAATATATCTAGATTCTACTCTCCTAGAGATTGGATGAGAGAATATAATAATAAACATGATACTTGTCCTGTAGGGGACAAAGGCCTAAAGATGCACAACATGTTTTCAGATTCTTTAATTCCTCACAGCTAAATATATTCAGTTACCTCTCTCTCTATTTTTTCTTACTTGTTCCCCGTTGAGGCTGTTACTTTTCGGTATGTTAGGTATTCCTGTACACTGAGAATGTGTGGATTCTGTGAGACCTTACTCTGCCTGCTACCCTTACTTCTCTATTTTAAAACTTTCTGATTTTGTGTCCTCCTTCACTTCTTTTGATGTGCTTAGGTCTCCTACTCAAACCAACCTTTGAACTTGCATCAGCTGTTAGGATTGCCTGCTCCCATGCCCCTTCACAGCCTGTTTCTAAGTGGTTGGCATTAGTGGAGCACAAATAGGTAAAATGGTGTAGATTATGATGATATTTATATCCTGTCATTTGAATTTCACCCCAATTCTATATGCAAATTCTTATTTCACAGGACATGTTTAGAAAAGTTCTGGGCTGCATATACCCACTGGATTATAGGTTTATCATCATATATTTTCATATATTAACATTTTGTGACATTTCTGGTTGTATTTGCTTTTAAAAAATTGCTTTTAAAAATTTGTTGAGATGAGAGACGATGGACTCTGAAAAACAAACAGGGTTCTAGAGGGGAGGGGGTTGGGAGGATGGGTTAGCCTGGTGGTGGGTATTGAGGAGGGCACATTCTGCATGGAGCACTGGGTGTTATGCACAAACAATGAATCATGGAACACTTCATCTAAAACTAATGATGTAATGTATGGGGATTAACATGAGAATAAAAAACAAAAAAACAAAAAAACAGACAAGAATATGTTCCCAGACTTCAAATTTGAAGATCCTAAATTTGAAGTCATCGAAAAACCCCAGTCCTGAAGAAAGAATGTAAAATTTATTTGGTAATTTGTCCTAGATTAGTTGTACAGCTGTATCAGAATAAACATACATTTCTCAGCTGTCAAAAAAAAAAAAATTTGTTGAGAAATTTCTCTGTAATTTCATATACTTTTGGTTGTTTTCTCCTATGAATGCCATAGAGTAAAAGATGCCTTATTTTTCCTGGAAGGCTACTGTCTTAATTAGCTGTATCAAATTAACATTTAGTTCACTTATCGTACTAAAGTAATAGTATTAAATAAGTTAGTCTTAGATAATATTTTTGACAGTTTCATCTTTTGCCTGTAAGCCAATCTAAAGAATTAAATCAGACACATATTAGAGATCTTACCTACAGTCCAGCTTAGGTATGCAGTCAAGGCTATGCAGTCAAAGGCATGTGAAGCAAGGAGAGAGATCTGGGACTCTGGGTGATTCCCCATGTCCTTCCTTTCTACATCAGACAGGCACTTTCTGGCCCAGAGTAAATGATTAGGTCTCTAAGTGAGGAAGTGTAGTTACTACCTCATAGCAAAGAACATTTAGATTTTGAAACTTCTCCACTCGATTTCCAGTGTTGGATAGCTTTAAGTGATTTTCTCCAGAGGTCCATGCCTCATAAGTCCATAGATTTTTAGGTTTGTTTACTGTAAGCATCCTTACAAGGGACAGCCTCCTAAGCCTTTTTCAAGTAAGGACTTTCTTCCTAACAAAAACCATTAGTCTGTTTACCAGGAGGACCATTTAACACCATATTATTAACAAGTACATTAAACTCCTTCACCTACTTTTCCTGGAGTTTCTTCCTGATAAAGAAAGTGATAGACATTGGGGAGGGTATGGTGAGCGTTGTGAATTGTGTAAGACTGTTGAATCACAGACCTGTACCTCTGAAACAAATAATACATTAGATGCTAAAAAAAAAAAAAAAGTAGGGAAAAATGAAGGGGGGGAAATAGGAGGGGGAGATGAACCATGAGAGACTATGGACTCTGAAAGACAAACTGAGGGTTCTAGAGGGGAGGGGGGTGGGGGGATGGGTTAGCCTGATGATGGGTATTAAAGAGGGCACGTACTGAATGGAGCACTGGGTGTTATACGCAAACAATGAATCGTGGAACACTACATCAAAAACTAATGGTATAATGTATGGTGATTAACATAACATAATAAAATAAAAAAAAAGAAAGAAAGTGAATGGATCCTTTTCTCTAGTGCATTCAAGAAATCAAGTAATAAATAATTTCTTGAAACCTTTAGGTTATCTTTAAAGATCCCCAGTAAAAACTCAGCATGGTATTTTTACCAGGAGGGAGACAAGTAATGCCCTTCTCCAGAAGAGTGGAGGGAGGCATCCAGGCACCCAGGAGAGTGGTGCCGTCTGTGTAACTATTGAATTTTTCTCCTTTATTTCTACTTGACCCATCACATTTTCTCTTCTCTTTTCTCTCCCTGTTCGCTTTTCTCTACTGTAGTTACTGGTAATATCTTTTGTGGTGGACACTATTAAATAAATAGCTCATACAATAGGTAAGGGGATAGACTGAGCAATATAAAAATCAGTGGTTCTTGGACTAACGTGAATCTGAAAAATACCTCTTGTTGGAGAGGACGTCACTACATGGACAGGCAGTCTTATTCACTGTTGGTGGGCATAAAAGATCATATGCCCTTTGACACAGACACTTGGCAAAGTGTCTAATGTGCTTAATTTATCTTTTAATTACAGAGCAACAGTTGACACGTTTTTACATATTATACTACTACTTACACTCCTTAAATACTTTACTAAATTGCCAATTACTTATTTATTTTGTATTTTTGGTAGAGTAAGGCCTTTCTAGAAATGTACCCTTTTAGTATCTAACATTTAATGATAGTAATAGTTTTTGATATGATCTTCCTTGTATTTTGGTATTTAAAAAGTGACATATGGTGAAACTCTCTAAGGTTTATTTTAAGTCTTTGTTTCTTCAGAAACTAACCCTAGACTGATAGTTTGTTCTTACTGGTCTTGGGGGGGTGTTCCTTTCCCCTTCTGTTCAGGGCCAATCCCTCTTAATTTGCCATGTCCCTTTCTTTTGCCCCTTTTATTGCTTATGCCTTATTTCATTGATAGCTTCAGACTCTTCCTTAATGTGTGGATGTTCCTCAGCTGATAAACTTGTTTAGTTTGTGCCTGAATACCCGTCATGCTCCTTTAACTGCCTCTCACTGTCTTCTTTTCCTTATTAGAGTAGCTTCTTTGTTCCTAAATAGTATAGCCACTGTGATCTGGACCTCCTCACTTCCAGCTGCTGAGTTTAGCTCCTCCCTGCCTGTTCCTAAGTACCCTTGAATAGGATGAACTCTGACCTCTACGCTGGTGTTCCCCCCTTCATTTCTGTCTTTAGCTTCTCACACTATACTCTCTAGCCTGGCCGCTTGCAAGTTTAACTACTATCACTATTCTGGACACGAGAATCTCTGTCTGAGGCAAATCTTTCCCGTAAGATGTGTGCTCTTATATTTAGGTCCACTTAGGTGTTTGCACGTGCATTTGAAACTGAACATTTGACACGACTCACTGAGCTAAGCTACAGAGGCCTTTTCTTAGGACTGTGGGGTTTCTTAAGAAGCCTAAGGGCAAGAACTCAGTTTAACCTTGCTGGGGACTGTAGTCGGGATCTAGAGAGCTCTCAGAAACTTAGCTGGTTCATGTATGTGTCTCCTTCTTGCCCCTTTTCCCTTCAATTTGTGCTTGTCTCTACTTTTCCTCAGTTTCCACCCATCCCCTCTTGTCCCTCTCTTTCTCTCCAACTCTCCAGAGAGCTTTCACTCCGTAGATGTGCCAGGGCTACCTTACAGTGGCAGCCTCGACTCCAGAATCCTCACACCTTCTGTTCAAGGGAAGAACCTGTGCTGGCTGAAGTCCTCAGCCTGTTCTGGGGTAATGTCCATCAGCGGTCTACCACCTGGGGCACTGGGCGTATTGTACGATAGAGAAGAGACAGTGAATGGGCAGATACTCCGAAAGATACCAGTGTCTGAGTATTGGCCCTAACATTTTGTAACTCATCACGACTCTTTTTCAGATGTTCTTTTCTTCTCTTCCTGATTTTGGTTTTGACACTATTCATCTAGTTTCCTAAGCCAGAAATCTAGGAATCCCTTTGCATTCCCTTCTTCCTTAGCTACCTGCTACTCCCAAATCTTGTTCTCTGCCAGATCTATTAATTCTCTCTTCTAATTATGTAGCCACTTCCAGTTTAGGGGCTTATTCTTTCTAACATGGATCTGATCAGGAGTCTCTCTGGCATGGCACACAAGGCCCTGTATGATCTGTACTCTGGCTCCTCTCCTCCTCCTCTCTCTTCCGTCGACCCCATACTTTCTGTGCCAACTATACTGAACCCCAGACATATCAGTCTATTTCCTGCCTCCTTGCTATTGATCAGGCTTTTTATATATGTCTGTCACCTGAACAAAGACTCACTCTTTACTTTCACACCTACATCTTAGGTTTACTTGCTTTCAGAAACTCATAGCACCACTCTGACCCTAGACTTGTTTCCCCACCTCCTCTGTAGCCCTGACCTTGTATCGATTTCTGCTATCATATAGCGGTCTCCTTTCATGCCATTCCTACTACTTAAACCTTCTTAAGAAAGTTGGTGGTTTTACTCAGTTCTCTGTCCCCAGCACCTAATAATGTGTCAGGTACATAGTGGATGTTGCCTGGCTAGCTGACTGAGTGAATTTTAAGCAATTTTTTTTTTTTTTTTTTTTTTTTTACTTTCCTTGGACTTATTTAGAATGTCAAGGTTGCTCTGCATCTCCATGGATAAGTAGAATACTGACCCATTATTGACTGAGAAGAGTCTAAAACCAGTCATTGTTTTTAATGTTAAATGTTAGCAACCGAAGGTGAATAGGCTCTTCATTTCACACTCACCTTTGCCATTGCTCCTAGACCATTTGCCTTCTAGTTTAGTTTTTTTAAAGGCAGAACTCTTATTGCTTCTAAAGCAGAGTAGGATACCCTGATTTAATAGCCTTCTGTACTCAACTTGTGACATTTGAAATGATAAACAGGAAGGCCTAGCGGTATTTTAAAAGATCAGTATATACTGCCCTCCTCACATTCAAGAAACAGCATTTAGAAACAGATCATCACATAGGAATTTCAGTTTTCTTCCTGGCATGTGGTTTCTGCGGCTTTAAGCCAGCATTTTGAATAAGTCATATTCCTGAAGTCCTTAACAGTATTGCATTATTAAGCTGTGTTGATATGAGGATATTATATCAAGTCTCTGGTAGCCTTAAAATATTTTTATCTTTTAAGTAAGAGCATTTGTGGCAGATAAAAGTGGTACCCATCCTCGCTTTGAACCTGCTTGTTTCTGTGCGAAAACAAAGGATAAAGTTAGAGGTCCTTGTTGGCACAAGTGATGAAAATGTGATTAGCATTTACTGAGTCATTACACACACCTAATTTTAAAAAACTGACTTTGGAATTGCTTCAGTCAAGATCAGCCTAGTTCAAAGAGAAGTGAGCGTGTAAACAGGATCGAGGGGTAGGAAGTAAAAAAGGAGTATCACATGGCCTTTTAAAAAATATTTTTTATTTCTTTTTGTATTGTTTTTATTTAATTTTTTAAGTTTTGTAATTCTGGAAATTTGACCTTAAACCTTGGCAGAACATTCCTACTAACTGTGAAAGTACCCAAAGCCCTTTTCAACTACTAATTTTAAAAATTTGGACAACCAATACCATTATCATAATTCCAGTAATTGGTGTTTGAGAAAAGAGGCAAATATTACAACATACTTCGTTGGAAATCCACAATGGGAGAGAACAGGCCCTAGGGAAGAGCAGCAATAACAACAGTAAATAACTGGTCTTGCAAAATAGGATTTTGTTTTTTGTTTAATTGGATGTCACCTGAATTTTGGTTAAATGGAGACAAATTACACTGAAACATTTACACTCATTAACTTGAACACATCTCCTACATTGTTAGATTCCTATTGTAATGGAAACAGTGTATGGTTTCTGTTCTTTCCTGTGTGTTGGAATAACTAGTATTAGTGTTTAGGCTACTCAAAGAATTGATATTTTGTGATAACAAATCTTGCTGATTTCTGTTAAGACTCAGTATATTAAAATAGAACTTGTGGGTTTTGGTTTAGTTAACCAATAAAAATTATTCTTCTGTTCATCACAATCTAAGATAGCATCCCAGTTTATCAGTGATCATTTTTCTTCTTAAAATCCATTAACTTTTCAACCAGAAAAGAAAAGCAAAAGGTACAAATGAAAAAAAAAATATTAAGCATTTCCAGAACAGCTATTATAAATTCTTTATTATATGCTCAGGTTAGTTAAATACATTTTAATTTAGAACCTACTGCTATATGTATAGATGAATAGATTTCTCCTGTCAGGGAACATACTGTTCTGTGGGAAACAAGCAAGAAGCATATGAATCTGTTTAGGATACGTACTCTACCAGTATTATAACCACATAGTGGTAGAAACCCAGAAAGGGATCAGTTAATTTAATTACTTACAGGACTTAGGGAAGACCTTAGTGAATGGGGGATGCTGAGTTGCAGTTCTAAGAATAGATATGATTCTGCTTTGGAAAAGGCAGTCTCCGTAAAGAGCACACCAAGAACAAAGCATACAGGTCTGAAAGTACATGGTGTGATTGGGAAGGAGTGCTCAGTTCTCTTTTTCTTATATAGTATTTAGCCCATTGAACTGTGATTATTTCTTTATATGTCACCTTTTTTGAGAATAGGATATTACCCAGTGCTAGTGCACTAATTGGCAAAAAGCAGACATTGAGCAAGTATTTCCTCAGTGAATTCATGTCCTGGATGGAATATGGTATGAATGGAATCACAGATAGTTGACGATAGTGACCAAAATGGTAAATGAAATTAGAGTTGGAAGCCTTTTAGGAAATGTGGATGGTCAAAGGTTTTTGAGTAATCATATTTGTTTTCTGGCAAGATAAATCTGAAGGACTGTGGAAGATTGATTTAGAGGGAAAAGAGATTAGAGGCAAGATAACTAGATAGGAAGCAATTACTGACTTAATTTTTTCATGCACGTTTATTAAACCTGTGTCGTGTGCCATAAGATTCGTTGTTCCTGCTCTGTAAAAATCTGACTCTATCAGAGAAAGAAGCTGGTACACACAGTTTTAAAAACAGGATAAGTTATGATAGGTGCTTTGAAAATTTTAAAGAGCAAGAGATTGCTTTTAGCTAGTAATCAAGGAAGGTTTCCTGGGAAGGGTGACCAGTTTAATAAAAAATATTAATATTATTACCAAATTGAGTATTTCCTTATTATTCTTTAATTGTATTCCAGTTAGATAGCAGGATACAATGCAGCCACTTCACATCCCAGACTTACATATTATTTCTAGCACAAGGAAGTTCAACCTCGGATGTAAGAACACTGCTGCTCATAAACAACGTAATAATAATTTTAGTGGTCGTTGAGCGCCTCCTCTGTGCCGGGCGCTTTGCTGCAGCCTGCACGTATTTGTCCTAATCTGCGTGGGAGCTCTCCAAGGTTCCTCATTAGCTCCGCTTTACTGACGTGGAAACTGGGGGCTTCAGGGATAATTGCTTTGCTTAAAGTCACACACCCTTGATAGATAAAACCAGAATTTAGTGCAAATCTGTCTGAATCAGTGGTCCATGTTCTTTACTAACCTTAACCCCTTTAAGTATTAAATGTATAATTTTATCAAGAATAGGTATTATAAAGAAATGTGCTTTTGCATTATAATTTTAATGATCACTGTTAATAGAAAAGCGAAAACAATGATGAAATAATATATCATCATTGCTTCTTGGGAAAAAAATAGGATCTGTTCATAATTTGAAGTAATTAGAATAGTTGGGCCTTTCTAAAAGATAGAGTGCCTTATTATATATAGATTTTGTGTGTGATTTCAGCATTTAGAAATATTATTTGGAAACTAAATACCAAAACAGTTGTCTTGGGACCATGAAGTAGTAGCAGTGATTAGGTTTTAAAATTTTTTCATTTCTTGCCAAATTTGGTATTATATTTTAAACACATTTGAATGTAATGTGATTCTAATATTAATTGATATAGGCTTTTTAAACTGTTAACACATGGAGGTATTATCAAGAAACGGATATGGATTTTATTATCATATGCCCTTAAAAAAGATTACAGAAACTTGAAGATTCTAGAGAAAATACTTCGAAGGAATAACAAACATTTTGACTTCCTTGGGACTTGGGAAGATTTTCCTTTATTTTTTTTAGTTAAAGACCACTCTCAGCACATTCCTGTATTCCTGTTAGCACCTCTCTATATCTTAGTCATAATTCCAAAATTATAGGAAAAAACTGGCTCAGTCACGTAGTGTAATTTCCCTAAGGCTTTTTGATGAATTCCCAAGTTGATTCATTGTGAGGGGAAAAATGTGCTATAGGCTTAGGTAATTGTCCATTAAGTTTGAGGTTTTGTTTCTGGTTGTGGTTGAGCAGGGAAAACTAGCAAATATATGTAGATGAAATATTTAGGAATAAAAATGCAAATATAGTAGGTTCAGAACGAGCTGTAATTTTGTCCTCTTTTTATTTGATATACTCAGTAATAAACGTAATACCTCTATACCTGTCACCTCCACTAATTATTTTTGTTCTCAACATGTTATCCTGAAAAAACATAAAAATTAAGTGGTTTTAAGCATTTCATTTACTTCTTATAAATTGGCCACAATATGTTCTTTTAAACAAATGTTTAGATTCTACGTCAGATACGGTAAACTTTTCTCCCCAAGGCCAGCCACTTTTTTAGAAGAGAGTCTCTAGAATGAAGAAATCTGTCTCCTCTGACTTACTAGAATGCAAAAGGGCTCTCAGAATCTTCAGGTTGAGGTAAATGCTGGACCTTATCTCTGCTACCTCTTTAGACATCATAGAAGTGAATAATTTTATGTGCCAGGGCTAGTGTAGATTTTTTTTTTTTTTTGGCATGAAAAAATGTAATCCAGTTTAATCAGTTGGGTTAAGCAAGTAGTTTTGTCTTATTTTCTGAAAGGTATTTCTACTGTGAGAGATAGGGCTATATAATGACACGATGGTTTTGAAGCTTCATTTGGCTAAATTACTTGAAATTTCCTGTGAGGTGAAATGCAAACTTAGAAATACTGAATTATGCAAGTTGTTTTCAGTGTTTGCCCACTGAGATTGTAATCATTTTCATATCAGTAATTATTTTCATCAATATATGCTTTGATGAAAATAATTTATAGTGTAAAGATGTACACAGCTTAGTTTTTAGAATATGAAGATGTAATTTTAAACATGAAAGTCAACTTGGTACTGAAGTGAGACAGTACTATTTGTAGACATTTAGTAATTCTCTAACTCGCTGCCAGCAAAAAGCTGACACTAGTAAAATTTCCTAGTAGTAAAACTACTTGCTTTATTGTATCACTCTCTTGCTCAAGAACCTAAATTAACTTCCTATTGCCTCACACACCTGGTCTAATTCCTCATGGGTATTAAAAGCTTTTTTGTCACTTGGCGTCTCTCATACTGAGCAGCTTTCTCTTTCATCCCTATTTCTGTCTGCAGACTACAGGCAGCATTATATTTCCTGCATGTAAATATGGATTCCTGTTCTTATGATCCTCTAGCTCTATCTGATTAAGCAGCAGTCACCACCACTTCATGTATACTCTCAGAAAACTAGAGTGAATCATTGTCATAGCTTTCACAAACCTCTAAAACAGTGGTTTTGTTGGGGGAATCGGGGTAAATGCATGAAGATTCATGCCTGTAGACATAGATCATAATGGATGGGAGGTATGTGA
Organism: Neomonachus schauinslandi; assembly: GCF_002201575.2. Lineage (NCBI taxonomy): Eukaryota > Metazoa > Chordata > Mammalia > Carnivora > Phocidae > Neomonachus > Neomonachus schauinslandi. Next base: position 14,999,163 of record NC_058409.1, read on the forward strand.
AATTTCAGAAAAGTCCCACATTAATTTCTTTTTATTGTTCCCACCATTGAGAAGTACAGTACTAAACAGAAGTTGCCCTGCTTACTTCGTCTTCAAATATTTAAGTACTTAGCTAATGAATTTTTAACAGTCTTTTGCATTGTATCTTCCTTTGTGTTATTGAGAGGATTATTTTGAAAGTTAAACTCTACTCTTGGGGCGCCTGGGTGGCTCAGTCGGTTAAGCGGCTGCCTTCGGCTCAGGTCATGATCCTGAGGTCCTGGGATCGAGTCCCATGTACGGCTCCCTGCTCAACAGAGAGCCTGTTTCTCCCTCTCCCTCTGCCTGCCACTCTGGCTACTTGTGCTCTCTATCTCTCTGTCAAATTAAAACAAAAAAAAACTGCTCTTTTTGGTTTCTTTTATTTTTGTAATTGAAGTATAGTTGATGTGCATTATATTAGTTTCAGGTATACAACAGAGAGATTCAACATTTGTACACCTTATGATATAATCACCATGGTAAATCTAGTTACCATCTCTCATCATACAAAATTATGACGAGTTTTTTTGGCTATATTTCCTATGTTAAACTTTTCTTCCCTGTGACTTCTTTATTGTATGAACTGGAAATTTATACCTCTTAGTATCCCTCACTGATTTTACTCATCCTTCCACTACCCTCCTTCCCTCTGGCAATTAGCAGCTTATTCTCTGTATTTATGATTCTGTTTCTGTTTTGTTTGTTCATTTACTTGTTTTTTTAGATTCCACATATAAGTGAAGTTAATATGGTATTTGTCTTTCTCTGTCTGACTTACTTCACTTAGCATAATACCCTATAGGTCCATCCATGTTGTCACACATGGCAGTATCTCATTCTTTTTTATGGCTGAGTAATATTGTGCATGGGCACACACATACACACGTGTGTGTGTGTGTGTGTGTACAGCACATCTCCTTTATCCGTTCACCTGTCAATGGACACCTAGGTTGTTTGGTCTTGGTTATTGTAAATAATGCTGTGATGAACATAGGGTGCATGTGACTTTTCAAATTAGTGTTTTCATTTTTTTGAGCATAAATACCTAGAAGTGGAATTGCTGGATCATATGGTATGTCTGTTTTTAATTTTTTGAGGAACATTCATACTATTTTTCACAGTGGCTGCACCAGTTTATGTTTTCACCAAGAGTGCACGAGGGTTCCCTTTTCTCCACATCCTTATCAACACTCCTTATTTTTTGTTATTTTGATAATAACCAGTCTGACAAGTATTGGGTAATATCTCATGGTGGTTTGATTGTCATTTCCCTGACGGTTAATGATTTTGAGCATCTTTTTATGTACCTATTGGCCATCTGTATGTCATCTTTGGAATAAATGTCTGTTCAGGTCTTCTGCCTGTTCTTTAATCGTATTTTTTTTTTATACTGAGTTTTAGGAGTTCTTTATATATTTTGGATATCAGATATATCATTTGTGAGTATCTTCTCCCATTTGTAGGTTGCCATTTTGTTTTATTAATGATTTCCCTTGCTGAGCAAAAGCTTTTTAGTTTACTATAGTCCCATTTCTTTATTTTTGTTTGCTTTTGTTTTTCTTGCCTGTAGGCAGATCCAAAAAAATATTGCTAAGACCAGTGTCAAAGAGCTTACTGCCCACATATTTTATTCTAAGAGTCTTAGGGTTTTAGGTCTTACATTTAGGGCTTAAATGCATTTTGAGTTTTGGTTTTGTTATGGTGTAGGGAAGTGGTCCACTTTCATTCTGTTGCATGTAGCTGTCCAGTTTTCCCAATATCATTTATGGAAGAGATTCTCTTGCCCATTGTACATTCTTACCTCCTTTGTTGTAGATTAATTGACCATACAAGCATGGGTTTATTTCTGGGCTCTGTTCTTTTTCCATTGATCTACGTATCGATTTTTGTGCCAAGACCATACTATTTTGATTACTGTAGCTTTGTAGTATTGTTTGAAATATGGGATTGTGATGCCTTCTGCTTTTTGTTTTTACTCAAGATTGCTTTGGCTATTTGGGGTCTTTTGTGGTTCCATACACATTTTAGAATTATTTTTTCTAGTTCTGTGAAACATGCTATCCCTATTTGGATAGGGATTACACTGAATCTTGGATTGCTTTGGATAGTATAGACATTTTAACAGTATTCTTCCAATCCATGATCATGCTATAACTTCCCTTTTCTTTGTGCCATCTTCCATTTTTTTCCATCAGTGTCATAGTTTTCAGAGAAGGTCTTTCACTTCTTTGGTTAAATTTATTCTTAGTTATTTTCTTCTTTCTGGTGCAATTACAAATGGAATTGTTTTCTTAATTTTTCTGATGATAGTTATTAGTGTGTAGAAATGCAACAGATTTTTTATATAGGCATACCTTGTTTTATTGTGCTTCTCTTTATTGCATTTCACAGATACTGCATTTTTTACAAATTGAAGGTTTGTGAGCAAGCCTATTGGCACCATTTTCTAGTAGCATTTTCTCACTTCATGTCTCTATGCCACATGTTGAAATTCTTATAAGATTTCAGATTTTTTCATTATTATATTTGTTATGGTGATCTGTGTTCAGTGACTACAACTTGCTGAAAGCTTAGATAATGGTTAGCATTTTTTAGCAATGACTTTTCTAAATTAAGCTATGTACATTGTTTTTTAGACATAATCCTCTTGCACCCCTAGTAGATCACAGTACAGTATAAACATAACTTTTATATGTGCTGGAGAACTAAAATATTTATTTGACTCCCTGTATTGAGATATTAATTTTATTTCAGTAGTCTGGAACCAAGCCCACAATATCTCTGAGGTAAGCCTATATTGATTTTGTATCCTGCAACTTTACTGACTTCATTCAGTATCAGTATTTATATCAGACTTTAAAACAACAGCTGTAAGAAGAGAAAAAAGGGTATTACATAATGGTAAACGGGTCAACCCAACAAAAAGAATACTCGTAAATATGTATGCACCTAACATAGGAGCACCTAAATATATAAAGTAAATATTAACTCACGCAAATGGAAAAATTGACAGTAATATGATAATAGTAGGGTACTTTAATACCCCATTTACATCAATGGATAGATCATCCAGACAGAAAATTAATAAGGAAACATTGGCCTAGAATGACATATTAGAGCAGATACACTTAATAGATAAATCAGAACATTCTATCCAAAACAGCACAGTTCACATTCCTCTTAAGTGCACATAGAACATTCTCCAGGACAGATTGTATGTTAGGCCACAAAACAGGTCCCAATTAATTTAAGAGAATGAAATCATATCAAGCATCTTTTTCAACTACAGTGGTATGAAACTATAAATAACTATGAGAAGAAAACCAGAAAAAAAACACAAATATATGGAGACTAAATAACACGCTATTAAACAACCAATGGGTCAAGCAAGAAATCAAAGAGGAAATCAAAAAAATACCTTCAGACAAATGAAAATGGAAATACAATGCTCCAAAATCTGTAGGATGCAGGGAAAGCAGTTTTAAGGGGGAAGTTTATAGCAGTACAGGCCTACCTCAAGAAACAAAGAAAATCTCAGAAAAACTAACCTTACAGCTAAAGTACCAAGAAAAAGAACAAAGCCTGGAGTTAGTAGAAGGAAGAAAATAATAAGGATCAGAGTAGAAATAAACAAAACAGAGACACAGTAGAAAAGATTAATGAAACCAAGAGGTGGTTCTTTCAAAAGATAAATAAAATGGATAAGTCATGAGCAAGACTCATCACCAAAAAAAGGGACAACATCCAAATAAATAAAATCCGAAGTGGAAGAGAAGTATAAAATACGAAGATCATAAGACTACTGCAAACAATTCTATGCCAACAAATTGGACAACCTGTAGGAAATGGATAAATTCCTAAAAACATACAGTTTTCCAAGACTGAATCAAGAAGAATAGAATATCTGAACAGACTAATTGCTAGTAATGAAATTGAATCAGTAATCAAAAAACTCCCAACAAACAAAAGTCCAGGACCAGATGGCTTCACAGGTCAGTTCTAAACATTTAAACAAGAGTTAATTCCTGTCCTCCTCAGACTATTCTAAAAAATTGAAGAGAAAGGAACTCTTCCAAAGTCATTCTATAAAACCAACCTTATTCTAATGCGTAAAACAAAGACACTATAAAAAAACATAAGGCCAATATCCCTGATGAAAAAAATCCTCAATTCAAAATACTAGGAAACTGAATTCAGCAGTACAGTGAAAGGATTATACATCATGGTCAAATAGGATTTATTCAAGGGATGAAAGGATGGTTCAATATCTGCAAATCATTCAACATGATATACCACATAAATAAAATGAAAAATAGAAATCATGATCATCTCAAACAATACACAAAAAGCATTTGACAAAATTCAGCATCCACTTATGATAAAAACTCTCAGTGAGGTGGGTAAAGAGGGAAATGAACCTCAACATAATGAAGGCCATATATGACAAATCCACAACTAACATCATACTCATTGGTGAAAATTTGAAACTTTTCCCTCTAAGATCAGGAACAAGACAAGGATACCCACTCTCACCACTTTTATTCAACATGGTACTAGAAGTCCTAGCTGTGACAGACAAGAAAAAGGAAAGAAAGGCATCCAAATTGAAAAGGAAGAGGTAAAACTGTCACTGTTTGTTGTTGCCATGATACTATATGTAGAAAACCCTGAAGCCTCCGGTCTGTGTTTTAAAGTCTGTTTTATCCGATATAAGTTTTGCTACCCCAGCTTTTTTTTCGTTTCTGTTTTCATGGATTATCCTTTTCTTTCCCTTCATTCCATCTGTATGTATCTTTAGGTCTGAAGTGAGTCTCTCCTATGCAGCTTATAGGGTGGTCTTATTTTTTTTATCCATTCATTAATCCTCTATCTGTTCATTGGTGCATTTAGTCTATTTACATTTAAAATAATTATCGGTAGGTATGTACTATCAATAATTTTTTATTTGGTTATTTGTCTTTTTACACAGTACCTGGTGTTCTGCACAATGGAAAGCTCTCAGTAACGTTTCAAATATTAATATGCACATCTCTTATAAATAGGTTTTTTTTTTTTTTTAAAGATTTTATTTATTTGAGAGAGAGAGAATGAGAGAGAGCGAGCACATGAGAGGGGGGAGGGTCAGAGGGAGAAGCAGGCTCCCTGCCGAGCAGGGAGCCCGATGCGGGACTTGATCCAGGGACTCCAGGATCATGACCTGAGCCGAAGGCAGCCGCTTAACCAACTGAGCCACCCAGGCGCCCTTATAAATAGGTTTTTGAAGAGATTATATAGTAAAGAACCATTAAATTTTTCAAATCAGATTGAAGATAAAGTAGCTAGTGAATTTTTTAGTTTATTTTATCCTCTAACGATAATGCTTGAGACTTTGTTGTTAGTTCATTTTTCATTTCAGGTTTAAGAACTTGAATGTCAAAATAAGTTCAGTATGTTGATAGATTTTAAGATGTAGAAGACTGTAATTTAAAAAGCAAAGAAGGGGCGCCTGGGTGGCTCAGTCTTTAAGCGTCTGCCTTTGTCTCAGGTCATGATCCCAGGGTCCTGGGATCGAGTCCCACATCGGGCTCCCTGCTCGGCAAGAAGCCTGCTTCTCCCTCTCCCATTCCCCCTGCTTGTGTTACTGCTCTCGCTCTCTCTCTCTCTGTCAAATAAATAAATAAAATCTTTAAAAAAAAAAAAAAAAGCAAAGAAGAATAAAGCTACTTGTGTCATTTCCTAAAAGGTTTACAAGTCGGGTTGATACCTTTTTTGTACTTTTGTCTACTTTTATGTTTTTTAGTCTGTTTCTTCATCTTAAAACTGGAAATATTTTCTAGTTGACCTCCTTACTGTGGGGATTAAATCTATAATGGAATCCTGAACCTACGAGGAGGGTAATGGTAGTCCAAAGGAGGGAACCAAATTCAACAAACAGTACAGGAGAGGAAGCAGAATGGGGATAGGAACATAGCAGAAGCATGACGAAGAGGCCCACAGTGGGAGACGCCTCTGAGCTGTCTCCTCTGAATGGCAGAGGCTGGAGATGCCGTTAATTGCAATAGGGAACACAGCGATAGGCAAAGGAGGAAGACAGAGATACTTTATTTGGAAAAAAAAAATCCCTTGGCAGTATGATAACAGAGTATACCTTATTGAAGTTCCATCTGGTAGAACTGTATTTAGGAAACAGTAGAACAATATTTAGGAACAAAGTTTTTTGTTGTCACTGAAGGGTAACTATAATGAGATTTCCATCTGTGGAAACGCATGAAGATTTGGATGTCAGTAACTCTCTCACGAGTTATTTCAGATTCTGTATTTCAGAGAAATGCCTTTCTTGCCTGATTTCCCAATAGACCAAAAAAAAAAAAAAAAAGAATCTCTAAGAATTCAGACTTCTCTTGTCACCCTTTAATTCTTTGTATCTGGTCTTGCCCCTTATAAACTAAACGTAGTCCAATTTTAGTCTCATTTTGGAAAATACAAATATGTTTCCTATTTTATGAAATTAAAAGCCCAACCTTAATGAGAGCCTCTTGGAATTAAAAATGTCAGCATGGTTACTGTGTCCAAGTTACTTTTGTCTTGACTCAGTCTCCCTCCCCAAAGTGTGATATAGAACAGTTTGACTGCAGACATACTTTGCCCACTGAATCAGAGACAACAGTACAGTGGTTATCTAGTTATGAGTCAGAAGATACAAGTCTCAAAAGCCTCTGGAAAGAAGAAAGAAAAGGAGATAGCCCAATAATCAAAATTGGGATTATCTCATTCCAATTAAATTCGCTATTTTGAATATAAGCAAAGCAGTAGCATCCAGCATCATGTGGAATAAGGGAACTGGAATATTCTGGTAAGTCTTGTTATTAGTGGATGACTACTTTTAATGTAAGAAACTTGAACAACTTTAGTTGAATGTGATGAGGAAAGAATGAAAACCATGTCTGATTTATCACCACTGACAACAGGATATGGCAAAAAGCACCATGTGGGGATTCCAGGCCCACCCCTGTTATAATACCTTGAATGGATCTCTTACACTTTCTTGGGTTAACATTTCCTCTTAGGCTCATTGATTCACTGGAAGGATTCACAGTACTGAAAAAAAAAAAAGCTTTTATGCTCACAGTAATATTTTATTACTGTTCAAGGATACAGATTAAAATCAGCAAAAGGAAATGGCAAATGAGAAGAAAGTCCAGAAGACACCAGGCGTACACTTGTATCTTCCTTCCTCTTCCAATATAGTCACATGGACATACCCCCAGCAATCATATGTGACAACGCTTGCAAAGTGTTGCCAACTAGGAAAGCTGACTTGAGCCTTTGGTGCCCAGGGTTTTTATCCAGAGCCAGTCACATAGTCGTGAATTACCTGCATGACTGTCCTCATCAATGACTCAGAATTAAGCCTCCCAGAGCATAGACATAGCCACCATAAGTCACATTGTTAGCATCAACTATCTGATCAAATTGGTACCCTGTGTTCCAAGAGCTCAGAACTCATCTCCAGAAGCTGGCCAATGGCCAGTCCTGAAGATACACCTTTTTCAGTTATGTGCAGAGTTTGAGCAACCCAGGCCTGCTGAATTAACCGTTTCCTGCATGGGTATAGAATTACATAATAGTTTAAGTCTCTTATAATTCTAATGTTTTAATGAATGGGTTACTAACTCCTCTCATATAATTGTAAAAAATTTAATGCTTTATTTCATCTTTGAGATGGATTGGATAATTCTAATGATTTGAAAGCTTAAATAAAAGAAATAAATTATACTGACGCTAGAAAATAAAGCTGAATTGAATGTCTAACAGTGAAAGAATTTGTGTCTTACACAAGTCAACACAGAGCCCTGCTCACTGATGAATAAACTCCCAAGTGAATAAAATCCCAAGATTAAGATTTTCAGACTTGAGTTCTTGTAAGGAAGTCAAAGGAAAAGAAGCCACTTAAGCCCAGTTTCAGAAGCTTAGTCAGCATTTGATTAGTAAATTACTGATTTTTTTTAATTTCCCTTGCATTGGTGATAAATTTAAACTTTTTTTAAAAATGAAAACCCTTTATAGGATTTCTCTACAATTGAGTAAAATTGCTCAGGTTTTATTTGTCTAATTTAGTATGAGTCTCTTTTGCACTCATTTTTAAAGTTGTTTAGTGCAGTATTCCATATTTTGCATCTGTAATTTAACTCTGGTATCTTCATTTTCCTATTGTTTATCCTTGGTCTATGGTTTTCTAGTTGAGAATGGCTTTGTGTTTTTGCTACCTATCTTTTTTTTGGGGGGGTCACTTAATGTGTTTGCTCATATTTATTGGATTTTAAAATGTTAAAAAATTTCTTTTCCTAAATTAAAATGTATCTAGGTATTTTTTTCCCACGTCCATAATGTACGACTTTGATATAAAATTTGCAAATTACCATATGGAATAATGCATTTTGTTCTACTTTTGAAATTGTTGAATATTTGACATGGTTATATTCAATTTAAAATAGAGAAAAACCTTTCTAAAATTTAAGAGAAATACTTTTATCTGGAAAAAGGCTTAAGAATTAATTTTGTATAAAAGAAAACTAAGTGTTTCTGTATGGTTAGTCATTTTATTTAGAATTAACCTCATACACTAGAAATGGCTTAATGCAAAATTATCATACAAGCCCTGAACTGGTATCTTTTCTCTCACATTTTTAATGGATATTTTCTTAACCATGTGCATGAGGGGACCAGATAACCTTTCAAAACTAAGTACTTGTAAAATGTCCTTGGAATAAATAAATAGCTGCTATGTAAAAAGTCTGTTGTTGGGTCTAGAAATGGATCTTAGTTTTCTATCTGGCTTAAAATCTTTTCTCAGAAGGAACAGTCTTATCTTTTAGTTGCCACCTGCCTAGCTTATTAGCTAATGTGGTTCCCACCCATTCACAACATAATATGTATGTTTCAGTGAGTCCTTAAGTAGTAATATTTTACTTTCTCTCATTCTTAAAAAAAAAAAAGTACAGTAATGTACCATACTTTTGAGCAGTAAATGCTCCACTTTGCAACACCCTAGGAGTCCTCCTTGCCATTCTTTCCAGAATGTCTCTTCAGCTTTGCTTCATAAAGAAAAAGCCCACATTTGCAACTAAATATTTTTTGGCAAATCCTGGGTTTGACTTTTCTTTTGATAAGAGACTTTACTGATCTCTTTTAGATTTTCTCTTCTCACTAAGAAATAGGCATTTTAAATTTCTTTATTCTGGTCCAATTCTTTTCAATAAATGTTTTGTACTGGGATCTAATAGGCAAAAGTATTGAATAAAACACCTTTCTTACCCTTGAAGAACCTACCTTGTAGGCTTTTCATTCCATTTTTATATCAAGAAAATGGAAGGCAAAGGTTAATATAAGCATAAATTATTCTGTGACTGTTTTATATTGTACCTCAGGCCTTTTCGGTTCGACTAGATAGCTTACTGCCTGGCCGTGTTCAGGTTTGCTTCCTTCCCATGCACTTGAAGCAAAACTGTTCCCAACAAGCTGGTTGGTTAGAGTGTACCTCCACTTCTGAATAGTGGGGCAGAAAACTGAAATTGTTGAAACTCTTTATGGTTCAAGCCTCTAAATACCATTTGTCTTTCAGAGTTCTTTCCTTTTTACCTAAATTAAGGCTCTTTGGGGTTTTATCCACAAACCTTGCAATTTTACTTGCTTTTGGAACTCTTGTGGGGAACCATTCACTTATAACAAAGATAAAAGATGTATTGACAGCTGAAAATCCTATGAACTACCCATCATCCCAAGTATTCTTTGAAAATTGTGAATTACTTAAGATTTAAAAAAAAAAAAAAAAAAGTCAATTCCCAATATCCCTGACATATCCCTGACAGTTTAAATTACTGATCTAGTGGACCTTAATGAATTTTGATGTAGCAGCTGGCTTTCATAATCCATTTGCAGGGTAATTTATTCTTAAAATATGACTAAAATTGTGTGGCCAAATTATAACCCAATGTTTAGTTTTTCACTCAATCCAAGAGAAATGAAAATGTTTAAAACTTATCCCTTGAAAGTATATTAGATATGCTGAGTCAGAATGTACATAAATCTAGAATTTAGAGCAGTAAGAGACAGTTTGTGAATTCTGAAAGTTTAGCATGAACTTCCCAAGTAGACTCCACAGTGGACTCTTAGAAGGATTCAAAAAGGCCATATGTTAAATTTCCTCTTGCCTTCTGATGGGAATACTAACATTTGAGGTGCTGTCTATCCACTTGTGACAATACATCAGGAGTCTTATTCTGAAAGGCAATACCTGATCTCTTATGAATAAACATACAGGGAGGGAGGAATAACTTCATAATACACTATTTATTGCCGTTTTTGCATTGTCTAAAATGACATTTTATTTATTAGCTTCTCATTGTCTACTTGTGATAGCACTAAACAGAAATTCTAGGTTAACATAGGAGATAGCATCCCCTATGCTGTCATGTGCTTATATTTAAAACAAAGGCAATAAACAACTTGGCTCCAAAATACTCAAGAATGAGTATTGTCATAAGGAATGTTTAAGTCATTCATCTCCATCTAAATTTTACTTTGATAATTAAGGTGAATATTTTATTCTGGGCATTATTGATGGCACAGAGTGCTTGTCCAAATAATACAGTGTAATGAATAATACGAAGATTGGTAGGAGATAGAAACTATGTTAGCTTCCTAGTGCTTCTGTAACAAACTATCATAAATTTAATGGCTTAAAACAAGGATATATTATCTTAGAGTTCTAGCAGTCAGAAGTCTTTTTTTTTTTTTTTTTTAAAGATTTAGTTATTTATTTGAGAGAGCGAGAATGAGAGAGAGTACATGAGAGGGGGGAGGGTCAGAGGGAGAAGCAGGCTCCTCGCCGAGCAGGGAGCCCGATGCGGGACTCGATCCCGGGACTCCAGGATCATGACCCGAGCCGAAGGCAGTTGCTTAACCAACTGAGCCACCCAGGCGCCCCAGAAGTCTTAAAATCAGGGTGTTAGCAGGGCTGTATACCTTCTGGAGGCTCTAGAGAAGTCAGTCTCCTGTCACCCTCAGCTTTTAGAAGCCACTTGCATTTCTCCATTCATGGCCCCTTCTTCTATCTTCAAGTCCACCAGCATAGCATCTTCAGGTTTCAGTCTCTTTCTCTTGCTCATTTCTTTTCTCCCTCCCCCACCTCCAACCCAATCTCTAGCTCACTCCTATTCTCTGCTGCTCTCAGAACTTTTAGTTACTTTAGGCCCATCTGGATAATCCAGGATAGTACCCACATCTTAAAATCTTTAATCTAAGTAAATCTGCAAGATCTCTTTGGCCCTGTAAGGTAACATACTCACAGGCTCTGGGAATTGGGACATGGACATACTTGGGAAGCCGTTCAACCTAGTACAGAGTGTACAAATAATAGTTACTTATGTTGTAAAAGTAGAGGTTATCATAATCCTAATTTGTGTTTGCTGGTCATACTCCCAAAGGTACGAATGTAAACAGATGCTTTTCCCTTCTTCAGTCTAAGAATATATTCTCTACTTAGTGGCCATTTTTCAGAGGTATTATATTCCTTAAAGGCTCCTTTAGTTTTGATTGTTTGGATTTAATTTAAGTTCATTGTCTATGGTGTGTCTGGGGCTTTTGAGTTTTTTCAGAAACAACGGGTGAGATAAAGAGCAGGTACTCTGGCTCTTGCTGTTGCTGAGTAATAAACCATTCTTTATCTCTGGCCCAAGAGTTTTGTGTCTTCTGCTGGCATCCACAATACCATGTCAGGCTTACTTACTAACTTTCAAGTAGGGTAAAATCTCAGATCCTTCACAGATTTTGACAGTGGCTCTTGCTTATCATTTACCCAAGAAATGCCCAGCCTTTTTTAGTGGCATTCATGTTTCTTTAAATATTCTCAACCTCATTCAATTCAGATCAACTTCAGTTTCCCTGTTAAGCGTATTCTGTTTATTTTGAACCTTCATAACATTTTCCCAATAGTATTTCTGAAAGACCACGTAAGTTGCCAGAATTAGGTACTGGGGTTGCTTAGTGCCTCACATTTATTCAAAAACGTATCTTTTTTGTGTGTGTGTTGAAAGGTGTGTTACTGTTGAAAGGTACAGTAAATACTTTAAACTTCTACAAATCAGCCTCAATTAAAACTAGAAGGTTCTTATAACTAGAAGATTCTGTGTTCATTGGTCACATGACATTGGAACCATGAGGTAGAGTTTAACTTTTGTGTTAGTTTTTACATGAATGCTTTAAATATGGTGGAGATCTTTTGGATTATATCAAAGTGGCAATAAAATAGATTATGATCTAGTGGAAGCAGTAATTAAGGTCAGTCTTACCACCAACTAACAATAGGACCTTGGAAAAATCACATGATTTAATTGAGTCTTCCTTTCCATTTGATAAGTGAAGAATTGAATAAAGATAATTTAGGTTCCTTTTAGTTGAGCATTTGTTCATTTATTTCTGTTACCTTACTTTTATTTATATAGTTGTTTTAAAAATAAAAACCTCTTTAAATGTGTCCCATAGATTGTGAAATGCAGTGTTGCCTTATTAATTTTCAGAAACCCTGAAATTGCTGTTTATATTTTTCCTTTCCCAAGAGTTATTTGAGGTTGTTGTTGTTGTTGTTGTTTTAAATTCCTGGTAGAAGAGCCTTTTTTTCCATTGGTTTTCTTTAATTCCTACTTTTTCATTGTGATCAGGGAATGTTGTTTTTAGTATTTTACTTGATGGAACTTACTAATACCTACTTTGACTTAATATGTGATCAATTTTTTAACGTTCATGTGCGCTTGAGAAGAAGGTATAATTTGTATTACTAGAATATAATGTTCAAAATAAATCCATGACAGATACACCTTATTAATTATGTTAAGATTTTCTAATGCTTTTCCCCCTATTCTCAACTTTCTTGAACTGAGGGTTGTGTGAAAGTCTTCTATTAGTAGTGTGTTTCTATTTTTCCGTATCTTGTAGTTTCTGCTGTGTCTCATTTCATTTTTTTTCTTTACTTGAATTATTCTTCATCTGATACATGATCTCAACTCCTGCTTCCTAATTGTTCCTATTTGCCTTGTATATCTTGGTGAATTCCTTTGTTTTTAGCCTTTTTGAATCATTGTGTTTTTTTGTGTATCTCATATATTTAGCGTAGACTTAGGTTTTGCTTTTTGATCCAATCTGGATGTCTTTTTTTTCTAGTATCAACTTCCCCAGTATCTTAATCTTCTACTCCCTGGCTCTCTGTATGTGCAAGCTTGTAATGCAGTGAGTGCTATGTTGAATTTGGTGTTAGTTTCTCAACTTGGAGATATTTTGAAGTTTATTGTATCCTCTACCTCCTAATAATGATGAAGGCATGGTTCATGTAGTCCTTGTTGAATTTATTCTTTTGGAGGGAGTATGTGGATTGGTTGAGATTTAAGCAGCATTATCTTCCGCACGTATTATGTTCATATTTGCAATAACATTTAACTGATTTACTCTTTAGAATGATTTTTTTATTTACAGAGTAGAAAAAGATACCTATAGCCAGCCGACAAAAAAATTTGGATTTTTTAAATTATAATTTAAATAGTTTTACTGACTTTAAACTGACAGGGAGGCCATCTTTCAAATTAGCTCATCAGTTCCTAAAGACATTATACACACACACACACACAGACTTAAAAGAAAGAATCTATTATTTTTATTCTCCTTACATAGATTTGTTTTACATACACATTTTTTCCTAATTGCATCCGTGTATACAAAATAAAATTGAGTATTTTCAGAAACTGTGCTTTTTGATCTTTCTGACATTAGACCATTATCAGTATTTCTTTTTTTTTTCCATTCTGCTCATTTTCCAAAAGCATAGTATGGTTCTTTAATACAGAATCTGTGGTAATTTTTCAGGAGTTACACAAATCAGTATGTACAAGGATAATTACTCCATTCTTATTTATAAAAAGATTTAAAAAATCAGAAACCATACTAATGTCTGATAATAAAAGGTTGGCTAAATAAATAAGGACAGTGATGTAAGAGAATGAAAGGAAAATGGATAGATATTTGCTCTGTCATTAAATGATAAAGCTAGTTTACAAAATGCTATGGTCCTGGTTTGTGTGTGTGTGTGTGTGTGTGTGTGTGTGTGTGTGTGTGTGTGTGTG
>NC_058409.1:15013343-15033110 GCF_002201575.2 Neomonachus schauinslandi
GTGTGTGTGTGTGTGTGTGTGTGTGTGTGTGTGTGTGTGTGTGTGTGGTTTTAGGTTTTATTTATTTGAGAGGGAGAGAGAGAGAGCATGCACGTGGGTGCACGTGTGTGAGCGGGGTCAGGGACAAGGGAGAAAGAGAGCAGACTCCCCACTGAGTGGAGAGCCCCAGGCAGGGCTCAATCTCATGTCCCCAGATCATGGACTGAGCTGAAACCAAGAGTTGGTGCTCAACCAACCGAGCCACCCAGGTGCCCTGGACCTATTTTTGTTTAAAATATATTTTAGGGGCACCTTGGTGACACGTTCGGATAAGCCTCCAACTCTTGGTTTTGGCTCAGGTCGTGATCTCAGTGTTGTTAGATCGAGCCCCATGGTGGGCTCCATGCTCAGTGTGGAGTCTGCTTCAGACTCTCTCTCTCTCTCCCTAAAATAAATAAATCTTAAAAATACATATAATTTAAATAATTTTCATGGAATAATTCCTGTGCAGTTTTTGCCATATCATACATTTATCTAACTTATCACTCAGTGTTGTTTTAAAACCAACTATCTGATTTTATTTAGCTTTCTTCCAAATAGTATTATGAAAAAAATACACAAATGTTCATTGTATTTTTTCATGCACAGTAGAATAACTTGATAACTGTTAAGAGAAATTTCATTTTTGTATGATCTAAAGTCCTCATTCTTTAGTGAAATGTGTATCAAACTCAGTTCTCTTAAACATATAGAAGGGTGTATGATAAAATTATAACCGTGTATACATTGTTAGTAATTTTACTTATTTTTTCTCTGCTTTTCTGGTTTTTAATTTTCTAAAGTAAATTTGGATTAATTCCTTGTATAATATAAAAGTATTTTGTAGCTTAGATTTTTTAATCATTAATTAAAATTAAGTATTTCTCTATAAATCTTTACATTTCTCTGTGAAATGATGTAATTGCTAATGCCCTGAAATGTAATTAAAATAAGTAATAATTTCTTTGAAATTTAGAAGTCTTAAATTAATATTTTGAGTTATATTAATCTTAATTAAAGAACTGTTATTAAGCTGGAAATTTAATGGCACATTAAATTTTCTGGCTTCCATGGAATCTGAGTATAACTGTCTTAAGAGGATCAGCTCTTAAATTCATTTTGCTGTGGTTTTTCCTAGTATTGTAAGTTCATACTGTGATAAGAGTTATTCTCATCCAAAAATTAAGAACTTATTTAATACCAGATTTCTTAAAAGACAAACATGGGAAGGAATGTACCTCGTAATAACAAATGGTGCACTAAAATTAGATTCATAACTGGGCGCCTTGGTGGCTCAGTTGGTTAAGCATCCTACTCTTGATTTCGGCTGAGGTCATGATCCTCAGGGTTGTGAGATAGAGCCCCACTTAGGTTTGTGATGGGCATGAAACCTGCTTAAGATTCTCTCCTGCATCTCTCTCTGCCCTTCCCCCACAAAAATAAAATAAGTAAATAAAATTAGATTCATAACTAAAATTCCTTTTTTTTTTTTTGCAGGAATTGAAACCTGATATAGTAACTAAATCTGCTCTCGATGATGATATCAACTTTGAAAAAATCTGCAAAAAGGTATATCTGCAGTGGATTGTCTTTCTTTTAAGAAAAGTTCCTTTTTATATGGTTGACTTACTTTCTCTTGTCACCTTTGTCCTTGAAAAAACTTATCAACAAGCCAGTTACTATTAGTATATGATGATTTTTCCCCACTTGAGCTCTATTATTGCCACCAAAAAAATATTTTTATGGTAATTTATGAATTTTGCTTTGCTTGTGATAGCACACCTTCAAGGTCCTTAAAGGTATGTTGAACTTAATGTGCCATTTATGTGTTTGTAACAGTTAAACAGAACAAACAATATTTTTATTTTTTCCTGGTAATTTTTATGACTATTTCATTTAATCTCCATATTTAGTACTCGTGAAAGATTATTTTTACCCCCTTTTTACAAATGGGGAAACTGTAGGTCAGAAAGAATGAAGTGAACTGAGTAGAGCTATACCACTGTTATATGGCACAGTTGGGACTTCTACCCAGTTCTCCTGCTCCTACTATTTCCCCTTTTTCATTTCCGTCCAATTTGCTAATGTCTACGTAAGACAGTTCCAACCTGAGAGATTTTGGATTAATGGATGTTTCTGTGTTCTTTTCTGTTCTCGCTTTCATTGGCATTTGCTCTAATGTGTATTATTTCTTGTTTCTTGCCTTTATGTCCACTTTGCTCTTTTTCTAGTTTCTTAATGTGGAAGCTTCAGTTACTTGATTTTAGAGCTTTCTTATTTTCTAACAAGCATTTAGTGTTACAAAGTTGCCTTATGTAAGCACTCCTTTAGCTGCGCCCTTAAATTTGATGGGTTGTATTCTCATTTTCTTTGAGTTCACAATGTTCTAAATTTCCCTTGAAACTTCATCTTTGACCTATGGTTTAGTTAGAAGTATATTGTTTAATTTCTGAACAGTTGAAGGGTCTTCTAGGTATGTTTTCATTATTGTTTCCTTTATGATCCATGAGCAGCCTTTTTACGATTTTTATTTCTGTTATGGTCCAGAATGGCTTATCTTGGTAATATTTCATATGCACTTGAAAACAGTATGTTTTCTCTTGGGATCAGTATCCTAAAAATGTCAAGGAGGTCACGTTAGTTGTTGGTGCTGTTCAGGTGATTTATATCCTTACTGATTTTCTGCCTACTTGTTTTATTGATTACCCAGAGCCTTATGTTGAATCTCCAACTGTAGATGTCAGTTTGCCTATTCCAGCCCTCAGGAAAGAATGCTTTGATTCTTTGAGACTAGCACTGACTTTTCTACAAGTGATATGAGACGTTAGATTTTAAAGCATTTTAAGAAAGCCAGAATATGAAAGGTTTTTATTTGTTTGAGGGGAGGGAAAACTTGTTGATGCCATTGTCCTGATGAGAAAAGCAACACTAAATCCATGAACAAGATTTTACAACAGTCTCTTTATTTTGTACTAGAATAATTTTACAGTAAATATTCTTATTTCCCTGGATTTTTTTCATAAAGAGAGGAAAAAATATAGTTTTAAGCTGTGGTTTGGTCTGTATCTCAGACAAAATAATGACATGTTAAATAGAATAATGGTAACTGAATAAAAATGTTACAGAATTTTTTTGTTTTGTTTTCTCTTGAAAGTTTAAAAAAAATAATCATTTTTCCAGAATAAGTTTTTTGAGCTTTCTGGTTGCTAAATTCTAAAAGTATTCATTAATGTTTAATTTATGGTGAAAGTAAAAAGCATCTTCTCTGCCAGATTGTTTTCACTTTGGAAGATTAATATTAGTGTATGTGTAATATTTATAAAATCAGTTTTTTAGGGTATCCTCTTCCATTTACAACCCTTCCTTCAACTTTCCAGTGTGTGAAGTGTCACTTCTCCAAAAAAGGGAGGCAACAAACATCTATATTAGCTTATCATTGTTATTTTGTATTAGTAAATTCATTTGCATATGACAAGATTTGTAGTCCTGAAATTTTTTTTAATTTGTTTATTTTAGAGAAAGAGTTGTACGTGTGCATGAGCAGGGGCCCGAGAGGCAGTGGGGGGCGAGGGGAGAAGAGAGACAAGCAGACTCCCCACTAAGCACAGAGCCTGAAGGGCTAGATCTCACAACCCTGGGATCATGATCTGAGCCGAAATTGAGTTGGACGCTTAACTGACTGAGCCACCCAGGTGCCCCCATGGTCATGAGATTTTTAATACGAATTCAGATAAAAAGTTTAGGATCTTGGAGCGCCTAGGTAGCTCATCTGGTTAAGCAGCTGCCTTTGGCTCAGGTCATGATCCCAGGGTTCTGGGATCCAGCCCCGCTGAGCAGGGAGCCTGCTTCTCCCTCTGCCTCTCCCACTCCTCCTGCTGTCACTCTCGCTGGCCCACGCTGTCTCTCTTTCTCTTTTTCAAATAAATAAATAAAAATCTTTAAAAAAAAAAAGTCTAGGATCTCACTGTCAAGGGTCAAGTGAAACCTGATTACGTTTCTGCTTTGTTTATACCTTCCTCTAAACAAAAGCAAGGAAGGAAGGGAAGGTGGAGAGAGGGAGGAAGGAGAAACAGTTGTTTAATCCAAGTTCTTGATGGAACCCTGGAGGGATTTAAAGCAAAGGGAAACTGCCCTGCTTAAGAAATCATTTCAGATTCCTCCCAAGCTATTTGATTTCACCTATTTTGTATTCTTCCATTGGATTCAGGCTCTTCTGTTTGAAAACCTGTTAATAAATTAAACCTCTAAAAAATGAGGCAGACAGCAGTGTTGTTCTGTAGAACGGATTGATTGTTCTTCAGTGTGTTGTAGGAAATGAGCTCAGTGGAAGATAACCTCACAGGAACGAAGTCTATTACATAGAGCTCTGTATGTTTGAAGCTATCTGACAATCAAATCAGAGCAGAGCAAAATAATTTATGTAATATCATACAGCTTACACAGTTCTTCCATATACATTCGTATCTCAGTTGATCTTAGAACAATGATCTCATGTAGAAAGCATTCATTTGCACATATGTGCACACATGTGTGTGTGTGTGGTAATAGTAGTGTCTTCATTTTTCAAATGCAGAAAAGGGCTAGAAAGGTTAAGTAGGCAGTTAATATGTATATGATGAAAGTTTAAAGCTAGGGAGTTGAAGAATGAAAATTTTGACATTTCCAGGCAGCTGGTGCCAGGATTTCAGGAACTTCTCAATTCAAAACATGTGTTGCATGCAAAGCAATCAGCTAGGCAGTGTGGAAGATATGAAGGGAATAGGAGACTCAGTATTTTCCAGGGGAATATATAATCTAGTAGGGAGTAAAAGACAGGTATATTAAACAACTACCATATAAGGGGAAGCAAATTAATATTTGTTAACCTCTGTTAACAGTTGCCGACTCATTAGGTGCTTTATATACGTTAGCTTTCTCAGGGAAGATAATAACTGGGACAAATAGGCCCAGAAAGGTCAAAAATACACCTATGGTCAGTCATTAGCAGATAGCAGGTCCAAGGTCTAAACCCTGGTCTCTGCCTACAAAACAGAAGTTTAGAAGAAAAGGCTGGAATGGGTCCCCTATATGTTTTTTGTTTGTTTGTTTTGTTTTGTTTTTTTCAAAGATTTTATTCATTTACTTGACAGAGAGACACACAGCGAGAGAGGAAACACAAGCAGGGGGAGTGGGAGAGGGAGAAGTAGGCTTCCCGTGGAGGAGAGAGCCCGATGCGGGGCTCGATCCCAGGACCCTGGGATCATGACCCGAGCTGAAGGCAGACGCTTAACGACTGAGCCACCCAGGCGCCCCTGGGTCCCCTATTTGTAAGACTCCATTTTAGAATCATTGTGTCTCAGGGATTATAAGAGCTCAACAGATGCAGAAACGTCTCCCCTTGCCTTCAGTGTGGACTCTAAGCCTTAGGTTGTCACAATTCTTCTGATTCCACTGAATGGACTGTTTCTTATTACCTCCCTACATGTTTTTAATAAATGCACACATTAATATATCTTTAGGTGAAACCTAGAATTGAAATTAAGTCTAAATATTGAGACTGCTGCTACCATCATTCTGCCTCTACCAGGTCACTCAGAGTCAGTTTGCTGTAGGCAGCTTTTCACAGGAAGGAACATTGCATGTAAGAGAGCTTTTTCATTTTTAGACTGTTGTTTGTATTCACATGTACATTCTCAAAATTCTTTTCAGAATTGAACACCAAATGCTTGTGTTCATAAAAAATACCCATATGCCAAAATAAAATTTTTCCATAAAAAGATGAGGTGTTTTCCCCCTTTTTACTTAATTTATTTGAAATGGAAGAAACTGGAGGTGTGTGAAAACCACAGTTTCCTGAGAATTTTCCATGGCAAATATTGTGTCAACGTTAAATAAGGAAAGCTGTGGTTCCTTCATACCCTCTAATATTATGAAAACTTTTTTCATGCAGGTGTAAAAACTGTTCATAGAGAATTAACTTAGTCTTTTAAGCTTCAAAATCAGTTTATGTAAATTTCAGATATATGACTACTCAGATTTCTTCTATAAACCTCCGTAACATTTTTCATCTTTCCACTGAAGTTTATCACATTCTGTCTTTGATGAATTAGTTGTTCATTTGTCTTAACCATTAAAATTAGAGCAAGATTGTGAGCCTCAAATGATGGTGTTTGTGTCCTTATGTGTAAGACCATGCCTTCCCATTTATTTAGACATGTTTATATAAGTATAAATATCAGTGAATACAAAGAGGGATAAAGGAAGGAAGGAAGATGGACAGTAGTGAAATAAGGAGGAATAAAGAATTTGAAAGGTCTCATGACAGGTTCTGCTCTGCTTATTCTTTGAGTTCTTACCCTCTGCCCAGAGACATAAGCAAACCGTAGACACAGCAGACAGCTGCCGAAACCCAAAGCACAGCCGGAGCTTCAGACCTCTGCCCATTTACTTTACAAGCCTCTATTTTATGCTTATATTTAATTTCTCTCCAAAAAGATTTGAGAGGGGGGCTTGGAGATGAGTCACAAAATGAGAGAAGGTTATCTCAAACAATTTAGAAGGAAACCGCTTGAGAATACTAGACTGGATTCAGAAACCTGACTGTCAGTTCTAGCTTTTGTTCCCAGCTAGCTAGGTAATCTGGAAATGAAGTCAAGACTGTTAGTCTAATTATTGGATAAAATCATTGGTCTGTATTCCCTTTACCTCTTGTTAAAATTTGAAGTAAAAAAATGCATTGAATGATTTCAAATTGCTTTGTTAAGAAACAGGTTGAAAATGTTAAATTTGACATTGTTTACTTAGGAGAAATAAAGTTTATTAAAATGATTGCTGTCAGCGGCGCCTGAGTGGCGCAGTCGGTTAAGCATCTGCCTTCGGCTCAGGTCTTGATCCGAGGGTCCTGGGATCGAGCTCCGCATCGGGCTCCCTGCTCAGCGGGGAGTCTGCTTCTCCCTCTCCCTCTGCCTCTGCCTCTCCCCCTGCTCGTGCTCTCTCTCTCAAGTAAATAAATAAACTCTTAAAAAACTAAATAAATAATGTATGGGGATTAACATAAGAATAAAAAAAACTAAATAAAAAATAAAATGATTGCTGTCATTTATAAAACGTGGTATTTTTAACTAAGACTTTCTTTAAATCAGACATTTTAAGAAATACATGTGTACCCTTTTTTTTATCTTTGAAGAATGAAAACTGAAATCCTTAGTATTTGTAAAGCATGCAACTATGTATATGCCATTAACAGTTTTTCCCCATTAGAATATTTTTTCTACTCCCCAAATCGTAAGTTACTCAGATTTGCAGATTAGTAACTGACCATCAAGAACAGATATAAAATAACTAAAAACAACTAGCAATTAAACATCAAACATAAGTTTGAAAGACTAGATATATCCTAAGAAGATCTGTACAATGCATTCTATTTGCAAAAATTGCTGGTTAGCAAGGGGAAGAGGCTTAAATTTCTAGGAGTTTCTGCATTCTAACTAGTGTTGCTTTGCCGTTAGCTGCCTGACTTCAGGCAGTTCACTTACTATCTCTCGGTCTTGCTTTTTTGTTTTTTTCGGTTTTTTTGTTTTTTTTTTCATTTCTCTAATAAACTCTTGCAGGTCAAACATTCTGGTAATGCCTTTTTGACCCTCTTCAAAGGCCTTATTGTAGCAGATGTAAAAATAACAGGGCTTATCCTCAATGTTCAGTTTCATTTTGCCCAAAAATTAAGTGTTTTGTGCACGCTCACGTACTCAAGCAAGAGTTTTATGGCATTTCTATGCTGTATTATCTGTTGATGTTTAAGTATTCTTAAATGACTCTGACATTTTTCATATTTCAGTATAACAACAATAGTTGTGCTCTAAAATATTTGGTGATGGTGTTAGGTAGCCAACTTTAACAAAATTTCCAGTTTATAAAAATTAGAAGCAATAAGGACATGCTGCAGTGTGTATTTGCAAATATCATTATGCTGCAAAGTAGGTTTGTCACATATCTATAAGACCACATTATTGTTAAATAGATTGCCAGCTAAATGAATGAGAATTTGAGAAGCTATTTCTTTGCTTTTTGCCTAACAATGCTGATATATTAATGTTAAATATTTTGGTAAAAATTTTTGTATTTTTTGTTTTTAGCTTTACTGAGATATAATTGACATATAACAAACATTGTGTAAGTTTAAGTTATACAACCTGATGGTTTGATACACATATATATTATGAAAAATAACCATAATAAGGTTAATTATCACATCCATCACCATATATAATTACAATTTTTTGTGGTGAGTGCATTTAAGATGTACTCTCTTAGATGCTTTCAAGTATATCATAAAGTATTGTTGTCTGTAATCACCATACTGAATATTAGATCTCTAGAACTTACTCTTCTTTTAACTGAACATTTGTACCCTTTGACCGAAATCTTCCCATTTCCTCTACCACCCCAGTCTCTGGCAACCAACATTCTGCTCTTGCCTCTGTGAGTTTGGTTTTTTAGATTCCACATATAAATCATACTATGCAGTATTTGTCTTTCTCCGTCTGTTTCTTTCAGTCATTGTAATGCCTACCAGATTCATCCATGTTGCAGATGGAAAGATTTTCTTCTTTCTCATGGCTAAATAATATTCCATTGTGTGTGTGTGTGTGTGTGTATGTACATATATATGTTTTCTTTATTCACTTCATTTGTCAATGGACTCTTGGTTGTTTCCATGTCTTGGCTATCATGAATAATACTGCAGTGAACACAATATCTCTCTGAGATGTCGTTTGCTTCAGGTGTATATCTGGAAGTGGGATTGCTGGATCATATGGTAGCTCTAGTTATAATTTGTTGAGGAACCTCATCTTTTTTCCCTAGTGTCTGTAGTAGTCTGCATTCTCACCAGCAGTGCTCCAGGGCTCCCTTTTCTCCATATACTCACCAATACTTGTCAGCTCTTGGTTTTTTTTGAGAGTAGCCATTCTAACAAGTGTGAGGTGGTATCTCATTGTGGTTTTGATTTACATTTCCCCAGTGATTAGTAATGTTGCACTTCTTTTCATGTACCTGTTGGCCATTTCTTCTTTTGAAAAATATCTGCTCAAGTCCTCCATCCATTTTTAATCAGATTTTATATTTATTTTGTTTTATTTATTTGATATTGAGTTGTATGAGTTCCTTCCATATTGTGGATATTAGCCCCTTATCTGAGATACGGTTTGCAAATATTTTCTCTGATTCTGTAGATTGCCTGTTCACTTTGTTGATTGTTTCTTCTCTTTTGCAATAAATTTGTAGTTTGATGTAGCCCCACTTGTTTACTTTTACTTTTATTGCTTGTGCTGTTGGTGTCACATCCAAAAAAACATTGACAAGACCAATGTCAAGGAATTTTTTTCCCTATGTGTTCTAGGAGTTTTATGGTTTCAGGTCTCACATTAAGTCTTTTAGTCCAATTCAAGTTAATTTTTATGACTCGTGTTAAGATATGTGTCTAGTTTCATTCTCTGACATATGAATATCCAGTTTTTCTAATACCATTTATTGAAAAGACTATCTTTTCCCCTTCAAGTATTCTTGGCCCTCTTGTCAAACAGCAGTTCACTGTATATGCATTTGTTTATTCCTGGGCTCTCAATTCTATTCCATTGCTGTGTGTGTGTGTTTTAAGGACAGTGCCATACTGTTCTTATTACTATAGCTTTGTACTGTAGTTTGAAATTAGGAAGCATAATGCCTCCAACTTTGTTCTTTCTCAAGATTGCTGTGGCTATTTGGGGTCTTTTGTAGTTCCAACAAATTTGAGGAAATTTTTTTTTTTATTTCTGTGAAAAATGCCATTGTAATTTTGATAGGGATTACATTGAACTTATACATAGCTTTGGGTACTATGGATATTTTAACAATGCCAGTTTTTCCAATCCATAATCATAAGATATCTTTCTAATTTTTTGTGTCCTCTTCTATTTCTGTCATTAAAGTCTTACAGTTTTCAGTGTACAGATCTCTCACTTTCTTTGTTGTATTTAGTCCTAAGCCTTTTATCGTTTTTGATGGTATTGCTTCTCCATCTCCCTCTGCCTTTTCCCGCATTAGTGTTCTTGCTCACTCTGCTCTCTCTCCCTCAAATAAATAAATAAAAAATCTTAAAAAAAAAAAAAAAACCTTTGGGGGGAAGTAAGTGCTCTTATCAACAAAACACTTTGAACAGAATAATAAAATTTTTATTTACTGATGGCATTTACTGTTTTTTAAAAAGATACAAATTGCATGTAATTACAGAAGTAAAGCTGTGGTATATATAATTCTTCATATTAAATTATTAAGTAATCATACCTGATTAGTAACTACTTAATTATATATATCTGTATACCTTATAAACTCAGGCCTTTTATGTTCTTTGAACAGTATTGATTCTGTTACATATGGATGCATATGGATGCTGCACACTCCCATTGTGATGGCACCCCTGGTGTTAGGCAATGCAGTGACCTTTTTAAAAATCAGTTAACCTGATATTCTCTTCAAGTAAGTCTTCCATGAAGGTTGCAATATAAAAGCACAGTTATAGGGGAAGACATGTAACATCCAAGGATAATAATGTCTTCATTTAGTAGAGTAATACATAATTTTAGAATTATAAATCCTATTCTAGGGCCTTTTTTTAAAAAAAATAGAATGTATTGAAGTCAGATCACTGAGTCACAGTTACTCAGGATATCTTCCAGGGCATTGCTAAGTAAACTCGATGATAAAATGATTCTTAACAAAATAGTTTTTACTTAAAGTCAGCACTCAACATGCAAGTATTATCAGTGGTCTTCTAAACCTTGTTATAACTAAGATGGTGGGATGTAATTAGCTCTGGAAAAAAGAATACACAGCTCATCAGAGCTTTTAGCAAGTTGTCAAAGCAGGAGTTTGGAACAATAGTAGGTATGTTTTTGAAAAATTTTATATGAACACATTTAGCCAAAATATTTGGGATTCCCATAACTTCTTATCTAAAACATGTGAAATTAACTCCTGATTAGAACAGTTATTTTCTAATTTATCTGTTTTACAAATACAGGTGTTCATATATTGGGGATTATCTCTAAAGTGAGTTATTAGTAGCTACAGGGTGGAAATACAGTGAAAGAAGCAGTTACAGAGTAACAGCTGCTGCTGGAGGTTCTTCTTTTCCCTTGTAATGTGGAGGGAGGGTAGGCTCTTGGGGTGTGTATATTTCTCAGAACTAATTGGTTCTGTTGTCATTGTTTTTACATTTAAGTGTACTGAGATAAGTAAGTCCTGGCAATTAAAACATCCTGCTTTTTCACTGAATACCACATTTTCTCTACTAAGCCAGAATCTTAAAGTATGTCACCATTCAAGAAAAACAGTCAATGCATTCAAGGCTATTACTTGTTGCTTTGATTTGGCAACAAAAGTCTGTCCTGATAGTGTTTTCTTTTTTTTTTTTTTTTTAAGACTATTTATTTATTTAGAGAGCACGTGTGAGGAAGGGTAGGAGTAGAGGGAGAGTGGGAGAGAATCTCAAGCAGACTCCACGTGAAGCACCAAACCCAACACGGGGCTCGATCTCATGACCCCAGTATCATGACCTGAGCCAAAACCAAGAGTCGGATGCTCAACCGACTGAGCCACCCAGGTGCGCCTGTTTTTGTTTCAAATTTAACTTTAGAACATCATGAACCTGCTAAAACTTTATTTTTTATTTTTTCCTAATTTTTTAGTTTACCCCCACCAAGGATTCTACTTGCATATTATTAGAGCAGGTGTCACACTTTTTCTGTAAAGTAATTCTGTATATAATAAATATTTTAGGCTTTGCAGGCCATACATTCTCTGTCACAACTACTCAACTCTGCCGGGTGACATAGTAGAACTATAGATAGTATGTAAATGGATGAATTTCACTGTGTTCCTGAAACTTTATTTTAAAAAACAGGCAGCAGGTGAGAACTGGCCCATGAGCCAATTTGCCAACCACCAGTTTTGAGAATCAAGTACTTCTACAAGACTTGTTTGTGAAAATGACAGTTCTCCGTTAGTGCTTCCTGACTTTCAACTTCAGTTGGTTTTCAGGGGATTTACCCCACACATCAGTAGGTCAGTATTAGTATATTTTAAGTATTAACTATTGACTTCCTATGGTGGTTTATAAGAATTTATATCTCTTTCCTCTGCCAGCCCCTCTGTCATATATGTACCTTCCTTATCACTTCCATCCTCCTAAGGCACTTGGGTCAAATTTAGATTAGATGAACATTTAGTGATTCTGTTATTTTGACTACAAGTCATGTAGTGAGTGATTATTATTTTTCCTTTTCTGCACAATATTTCTATTTCCTATAGTTTATTTTTCCTTGTTAGTTTCCTGTCTTCTCTAGTGTAATTACCAAACTGCTCTTCGGTTACTGAAGTCTCCTCTCAAGATGTTTAATACACCAGAGATGCGTGGGTGGCTCATTTGGTGGCGTCTGACTTCAGCTCAGGTCATGATTTCAGGGTCCTGGGATCAAGTCCCATGTTGAGCTCCGAGCTCAGGGAAGAGTCTGCTTCTCCCTCTCCTTTTGCCCCTCCCCCAACTCCTGCGCCCGTGCTCTCTCTCTCAAATAAATAAAATCTAAAAAAAAAAAAAGATGTTTAATACACCAGGTATTCTAATTCTCCTTGTCACTATCCTGAGAATGCCTTCTGCCTGTATCTCCGTTTCTTCTATCCCATACATTCCTCATTCTTTGTATCCTTCTTCATTTTAGTGGAGCTAGTACCTTCTAAGGAGAAAGGTTCAAGAGATGTAAGCTTTTTTAAACCTTGCATGTCGGGAAGTATTTTTATTCTTATCTAATTTAGGAATCATTTTCCTACAAGATTTTTATTCAGTTGTCTTTGACCTCCAATTTTGATTCCTGATTTTTTTTTTTTTTTTTTTGGTAACTTTGTTCTTTCTCTGGAAGCATGTAGACTCTAGTATTCTGATGTGACTCTCAATTTTCATATATCATGTTGGCCTTTTCAGCATGAAAAATCATGTCCCTCATCAGGGGGTTTTGTGTTAGAGCTTTTAATATACACCCTATAAAACTAAATCATACATATTTGACCTATACGTTCAGCAGCCCATCTTGTTGCTGAGTGACTCAGGATACCAGCACTAGGTTTTCTTCCCAGATTCTCTCATATATCTCCAAGGGAGATAAAATGGGCAACAAGTCCTGTACTGGACTTCAGGAAACCCAACAAGGTATAGAAACAATGGGTTATCTTAACACTGTACTTAATGAATAGTCTCCAAATGGACTTCATCTCTTTTTTTTTTAATTTGACAGTGAGAGAGGGAACACAGGCAGGAGGAGTGGGAGAGGGAAAAGCAGGCTTCCCGCTGAGCAGGGAGCCCAACGCAGGGCTCCATCCCAGGACCCTAGGATCATGACCTGAGCCAAAGGCAGATGCTTAACGACTGAGCCACCCAGGCGTCCCTGGACTACATTTCTTGGACAAGACTGAACAGAGGCAATATCTAAGAGCCTAAGAGAATCAAAGTTTATAGTTACCCTAAGGCTGCTGTAGCAAAGTACCACAAACTAGATGTTTTAAAACAACAAAATTGTATCCTGTCATGTTTCAGGAGGCTAGAAATCTGAAATCAAGGTGACAGTAGTGCTAAGATCCTCGGAAGTTTCTAGGGAAGAACCCTTCCTTGCTTCTTCCAGCTTGTGTGAACCATGGCCCGTGGCCTTCCTTGGCCTATGGCAGGATAACTGCAATCTCTTCCTCAGCCTTCTTCCCTCTCTCTGTGCCTCTATCCAGATGTCTCCCTTATGAGGACATCGGTCATGTTAGATTGAGGACCACCCTAATCCAGCATATTCACCTTTTAATTATATCTGCAAAGACCCTGATTCCAAATAAGGTCACATTCTGAGTTTGTAGTTGGACATAAATTTTAGGGAGATGTTCTTCAATTCAATACACAAGGTAATTAGACCACAGATATAATTTAGAGAAGGGTAACATTGCCTAGATAAGTCCTCCAAACACAGTAAGCTTCAGAGAGCCATCATCTTGCATTTACTAATGTCCTCATGTTTGTTCTACTAGGGGGGAAAAAAACTTTATAGTGGGCTATTAACAGTGAAAGAAAATTTAAAATAAAGACATTTGAAGCTCACAGCTCTATTTTGACACACAATGAAATGTATCCATTTGCCTTATGGGATGTTTATTGAATGAAGACTCCTTCCAGTTACTGTTCCAAGCCCTAGGTCTATAGCAATGAGGAAAACAGAGCCCCTGCCTCACAGATGGGAAAATATCTACGCTGGCATGCAATGTTAAGTGATAAGTAGTAAATAAAGAGTTATGGGAAGTGTTGTTCAGATAACATTTGAGCAGATATGTGAATAATAAGAGATGGTCAGTCATGCATACATTTGGGAGTACAGTATTCCAGGAAAAGCAGAGCTTACAAAGGAATAGCCTAAGCATCAGAAGGCAGTAAAGCTTAAAGAACAGATAGTGGCATAGCGTGATCTGGCTACCTTTTTAAAAACTCACTGTGGTGCTCTGTGGAAACTCAGGGGTGGGGGAGCAAGTGACCAGGTTTGAGTGTATTACGTTGGTGCTGCAGGTGAGACATGTTGGTGACTTGGTCAAAAGTACTAAGAGTAGGAGTGGTGAGAAGTGAATGGTCCTGAATATATTTTGCATTTAGAACCACAAGATTTCCTAAAGGACTAATTGTGAGCTGTGAAGGAAGGAGAAATGTGATAGAAGAATTCTTAAAGTTTTAGTCCTGAGCAACCAACAAAAGTGGAATTATGTATAATAAGACAGGAAAGACTGAAGAAGTAAGTTTGAGAAGGATATCAAAGAATTCTCTGAGTGCCTGGTGGGTGGCTCAGTAGGTAAAGCATCCAACTCTTGATCTCAGCTCAGGTCTCAATCTCTGGGGCATGAGTTCAAGCCCCATGTTGGGCTCCACACCGGGGATGGAGCCTACTTAAAAAAAAAGAAAAAAAGAATTCTCTTGGGTTCATATATGAGTCTTGAGCTCAAGTTAGAGTAGCAGTTAGAAATTTGGATGTTGTCAGCGCATAGAAGATATTTAAGGAAATTATCCCAAATCATGAATTTTCTAAATTCGTAAGTATATTAAATATATAATCAGTTCCAACTCAGTCATCATCAAATATTTATGAAGTGTTGGCTCTTAGACAAGCAGTGGTAGAAGGTTCTGAAAATACAGTAGAGATACTAGACTTTCAAAATACAAATATTTAGCATCAGATAGTTTTTACATCTCTATTACCTGGAATTTCAAACATTACAGTAGTTATAAATTGTATCACCCAGCTTAGCACTAACATGTTATTTGATTCATATTAATTTAGTCTTTAAGAAGATCTAGATCTAGATCTTTTAACCTCTTTGAAAGCAGAAGCTATATTGCATTTTTTTAATAACACACAGGATGCCTACCAGAGTTCTGGAAAGATATTAAGTCCCCAAAGGGATTTGTTAGTTGATTACATAATAATTTTATTTGTTTCGGGGGCAGTTGTATTTTGTCATCTTGAGTTTTATTTTTCTTTATTATAGATTATCCAGGTGACTTATCTAGAGAATACTAACAAATTCCTGTTTCCTAACTCTCATTTTTAAAAATTATGATACATTTTCTTTTATTCACTTCTTAATAGTACTATATTGTTCCTATTCCCGTGTTTGTTGTTTCAATTTGCAGCCTGATTCTACTGCAACTGAAAGAGCAGTTGCCAGACTAGCGATGCATCCTCTTCTGAAGAAAAAAATAGATGTGCTGAAAGGTATGTATTAAATGACTTTTAAGCCATGTACTTAAATGCACTTATGTATAAGATTTTGAATAAATGGCTATTCATTTATTTCTTTGGGGTTTTTTTTGTTTGTTTGTTTTGAGGACCTTTTAAAAATATCTCCTTCAAATATTTTTAAATGTGGGAAGGTACCTGAAAATTTGGAAGTTATCTGATGTCTAATTAAATCTGTATTTTTTCCTAAATTCTAATATATGAATACACTTAGGAATTTGTGCTTAAAGAATTAAATGTTACTGTCACAGATTAGAATATATTCATTTTTATGTCTGAAAACACAGTTTATAGTGCACCACAATCATAGCAATACATTATTGCAAAAGAAATTAAAGTTGCCATTTTATTTTATTTATTTGTATTCAGTGATGTTTTTGCTATTTTTCATAGCTCCAGGGCCTGAAAGGATGGTTAATTTTAAGAGTTTTAAATTGAATACCTCTGACCATTTCTTCCAAGTTTGGTTTTTAAAGTCAGTGAAGTTCTTTTGTGACCAGTGATATATACTTAACATAATTGTGGTTGTTCTCTTAAGTGTTTCCAAATAATTTAAGAAATACTGTACTGAAGTGGTGATGTTTTATATATTTGTTTTAATGATGAAACAGATCCTGTGCTTTTCTGTTGTAGCTGCTGTCAAAGCCTTTAAAGATGCAAGACAAAATGTTGAAGTTAAATCATCAGAGAATGCTTCAGAAGAAAATCATTCCAAGGACACTTTGTGTTCAAATGATGATGCCAGTAAGTTACAGCATGAAGGAACTATTATCAGTGAACAAAAAGAGAAAGAAGCCAAAATATTGGCAAAGAAACCAGTAAATTCAAAAGAAAAAAGAATCAAGGTGGAACATGGACCCAATGCTGTAGACATTCCAAATTCTCCATCAAAGCCTTCTGAAAGGGCTGGTGTAGTTTCTTCTGAGCCCCAGAAGACACCTGCTGACCCAAAAATGAAAACCTTAAGTAAAATCAAAAAAGGGAAAGAGTCCAGTAGCTCCCTTGATGGTAACAGTGATGGAGAAGAATTACAAGAAGAAAAGGAGTATTTTGATGATAGCACAGAGGAAAGGTTTTACAAACAGTCCTCCATGTCTGAGGATAGTGACAGTGGTGATGACTTCTTCATTGGGAAAGTCAGACGGACACGAAAGAAGGAAAGTACTTGCCATTCTTCAGTTAAGGAACAAATGCCCCCCCAAAAAGTGTTACCTGAGGAAGATCTACTTGAAATCCATCAGAGTATAAGAAGTGACATAAATAAGCCAAGTACAGAATCAAGGAAGTTTGAGTCAGTGTTTTTCCATTCTTTATCTGGATCTAAAAGCTCTAGAAGGTAAGAGTATTTTTTTCTATCCTGAAGTAATTATTAGTTCTTAATTTTTTTGAAGATATGAAATATCTGCACATCCTAGCAATGACAGAAGAGAATCTCTCCCATATGTACATGTGGTTTATACAGCACATCCTGTGTTTAGACTTGGCCTTTCGAACTTTATACTCAAATAATATATGCAAATACACATACAGCAGTGCCACATCAATCCTGTAGCCAAATAATTTGTCTAGCTAATTTCAGTTTATCCCTTCGATTGTCAAAGTTTCCAGACTTTGAGTTTGCTTTTCGTGAAAACCTTTTGAAAAATGTCTCATATCTTACTCTTTAAACAGAACTTTCTGAAAAGAATGGTGGTTTTTTTTTTTCTTTTCTTGATAACTGAGGGCCATTATTGTAAACATCAGTCATTTTCTTGTGCATTGCTATTTCGGTATATACAGCTGTTTGCTCTAACTCCGAGTTCCTCCAGACTCCTTTATATCGGATAATATTGCTGTCTCTGTCCCTGCTGTTAACCACCACCTTTCACAGCTCTTCTGTTCTACATCAATAAGTTTCATTTCATTTGTAATTCTAATCTGAGAGGGAATAACTTCACATTTTAGGATAAATATCATGGTTAGCTAATTTCTTCAGTAATAGCTACCTTCTTCAGGAAACTGTTTTCTGTTTATGTATAAGTCAGGGATAATTTTTAATAAAATAGAAACACATGAAGTAAACATTTTCCAAAGAAGTAGGAGTATGGAAAAGACACAAACCATATTTGAGACCTTGAAATTAATTAAAATATTTTTTATATCTCCCAAACTTGCTCCAGAAGGCTCCATTTTTTTTCCTCACTTGAGAATAATACACTCTTATGCTTTCCATCTCCCACAAAATGATTTTGTGTAATATGTGACTCATTCCCCCTTTAAGAAGACTTTTGAAATTCTTTATCTAGATAGTCCTCAAGAGTAGACACAAGTAACCAAGATAGAATATTTTATGACCAGAAGTCCCTGTAGGGGGGGGGTAAGAGGGAAACTCCCATGTTTCTGCAGTATCACTGGAGTCTCACAGACTTTGATACAGATAAAACTAGGGGTTTTATCATTTTTTATTGATTGCTGGTGGGATGAGGGAGTACAATAGTCCTTTGAGTGAGTTTTATCCCTAGTTTTTTTTTACGTTATCTTCTTAAGGTCAGTTATCTTTTTTAAGTCCTAATGGTCTTTTTCTTCTTTTAGAAATTACAGAGAACAGGCTCCAAAAAGCAGAACCCCAGGTATGTATTAATGGCTGCCTGACCTTGACATGAAATTGACTAATGCTCTGCCAGAGTAGAAGAATGAAAAGTTCTGGTTACTTAATAGCCTGAATGAAATACGTACATACCCACAGGAAGGGGACAAGAAGATCTTTCAATTATCAGTATAATTTTTAAATTTTAATTGTTTGTTTGTTTTTACCTATCTGCTACCAGTATGAAAGATATAAGCAAAACTTACCAGGAAATACTGGGTCTAGTTGATTTATCTTGAACTAAATAAACTAGTACATTCTTTAAATTTTAAGATATAACTTTTTAAGATATAACTTTAAGTTATATCTTAGTCGGCATCATGCCATTAAACATTCAGTAACTAGTATGTCACTTTCTAGGTTCAGAGTAAAATCAAAGTATTTTCACATTAATTCATAACAAATCAAGTTACATATATTTGGGTAGGCTGACTTCTGTACATAATTCCAAACTCTCACTGGCTTAAAATAATAAAAATATATTTTTCATGCACATCACAGTCCACTGTGAGGTGGCAGAGGGGCTGTGTTTCATATAGTAATTCAGGAATCAGGCACCTTTCATCTTTTGGTTCCTTCCTCCTGCAGTTTCCAGATACTCCTCCAGAAGGGAAGAATACATGGACGGTTTTGCAGGAAGTTTTCATGAGCCAGGTCTGAAAGTGGCAGGAATCAGTTCTGCTCACATTTCATTAGCCAGAATTCAATTATATGACACCATCTAGCCACAGGGGAGCTAAGAAATGCAATCTAACTGTGTGGTTAAGAGGAAAAAGGAAGTAGAATTTCTTAAACATGTAACTGTCTGCCAGTGACTATCCTCTCACCAGGTGCTCATTTCACTGTCCCTCCCCCACACAGAGCACACTTTATCTCCTTCCCAAAGAAGCCAGCTCAGAGTCCCACCCAGTCCCTGCATCCAAGCTCAAAGCCCAGCATCATCCACCAGTGATGCAGTCCTTTGTTTCCATCCGGTCTCATGGATGTGACTGCTCAAAATTTGATGGCCTGGTCACTGAAAGACAGACTACCTGTCCCCAGCTCATACCAAATATTTAGTGGCAGGTCAGGGACAAGGTAACCATAATACAAACTCCCAGTCAGTTAAGGGAAAATTGGGAGGCACATAACATGTTTATCTAGAGGAACTTCTTTATCCATTGTTCTTCATGTTTTCTGACTGTGTTCTGGGGAGGTCTGTGTTCCATGGCCACATCTGATGTGGACATTTAGTATAATTTCCTTGGGAGTTGCCCCAAGTGACTGGTAAAAACACATGGTCCTGAAGACAGTTCAAAG
>NC_058409.1:15033120-15111555 GCF_002201575.2 Neomonachus schauinslandi
TCTCAGGTTTGGTTGAGAAGAACATTCTTGACTCGTAACTCTGCTCCGGGGCTGAATCTCCATACTAGAGCCATCCTGAATATTATATTGGGTTTTAGACCACATGTGATTTGTACAAGATTCAGGACGTGTTGCATTCTTTGTACGGTAGTATTTCGGAAATGTTATCCCAAACTATGTGCATTTGTTTGTGTAACATTATGACATTTGCTTTTTAAGAAGATCTTTAAAAGGCTTTTGACAGTGAATGATGTCTAACTCATAGTGGAGAAGGTACACATCTCTAGGACTACTTCAAAAAAAAAAAAATCTATGTTAAATTTTTGTCTCCCTTTGTTTTTCCCCTGATTCCATAAACATGCATTGATTCATGTGTCTTCTGGCTGGTGTGTCTCTCCCAAACACTACTTTATTGTTCAAAATAACATAGTTTAAAGTATCTTATAACATAAGAGGCCGTAAGGCCTAGAAACAATTTGCCATGCCACCCTCTTATCTGGTGGATAATTTTATGATTGGAAAAGAACCTTGTCTTATATTTGAGTAAATTCAGTAATTTATTTTATAATAATTTTATGTTCAGTAATAGAAGGGAGTAGAATCAATTAGTAGCCCTTTAAAAATACATCTCTCCCATCAACATTGTCAAATCCAATATCTTAATAAATACATGTGAATTTTCTGGCTACATCGGCTCCATATATAGTTACCTTAAACCAATGATATTCCTTTGAAAATATAAGATGCTCTTTTGGGATTTTTTTGGCCTTCCATATTGTCTGCATTCTTTCCTTTCTTACTGCCAATGTAAATAAGACAGCACAACATATGTTAGGAGACAATTTGCATCTGTTTAAAAGATTAGAAAAAAAAATAAAAGATTAGAAAGCATGTGTCCCAGAATTGCCTGTTGATGTGTATATTTCAATTTCACACTGTTCCCTGTTGGACTTAGATTTTAAACTGTAATGTATTTTGTTTAAGTAAAACTAAATTCCTTCCTTAAATACTGATGTGAGAAAATGAAATCTCTTTCTCTTGTATGCTATGTAAGTATGTGGTTATTTCTCACTATTTTTGCTTTCTCTTCCCAGGTTTTCAGCAAAATGAACCTCAGCTTAAGAATCTGTTTAATAAGAGTGCACAAAGAGGACTTCAAAGTACAAAACAGCAATCACAGCTGCCTCTTCATCCTTCGTGGGAAGCAAGCAAGAGGCGAAAAGAGCAGCAATCTAAAATTGCTGTGTTTCAGGGAAAAAAAATTACATTTGATGATTGATTAGTATAGTACCTCTTTTTGTGAACCAGCCCATTATTAAAGTTAGGTTTACATAAGCCTACCACAAATCAAGTACATACTTAAATTGATTTTTAATAATATACCCACGCTGTTCCCTCTGTGAAAAAATTTTGAAATAGCTGTCTCAGACTTCCTAATTTATGCTTATCACCAGGTTTAACTCTGTGTCTTGCTTTGAAAATAAATTTTGAGAGATACATTAAAATAATAATGGAAAATATTAGGAAATTATAGTTATTTAAAAGAGATCACCTTTGCTAAAAGTAATTCTTAGCAAAACTAAGATAGTAACTTTTATATGGGTATAGAGATAATACATTAACAAATAAATATTAATTTTTATTATATTTGTAATTATTTGTGATCTACTTTTTGTCTGTTTTAAAGTAGATTCAGGGGCAGTTTTTCATTTCTGAATTATACCTCAGTTTTTTAGGCAACATACATGTTTAAATGTAGCACCACAACCAATAATTTGTTATATATCTCACTGCATAGAAATATTTGTTTAAATCAAGAATGTATAACATGTAGTTACTTGACCATGCACTTTTATAGAAACATTTTTTTGTGGAATTGTGGATTAGAATTCAAAAGGATAAACTCTGAAGGAGGTGTGATTGAAGAAGCATTTCCAGATAACTGAGTACAGTGATGAGATGACTCAAAGGAACTACTCTTTATGGAGTACTGTTAATTTCAAAGGAAAACGGGATTTTAAAAATCCTTTCAAATGTTTCACTTTCCACTTCTCTGGAAGAAATTAAAGGTTCTTGGTTAACTAAATAAAGATAACTAAATTCCATCTTACTGTTAATGGCAAGGAAAGTCCCCTGGTTTGCAGGAATTCATAAGCTCTGGAGAGTCATTTCTTTCATTTTCAAGAGCTTAAGAATTTAGATAACTAAAGCAATGGAATTCAAGAGATTATACAGAAAAAATTGTTTTTGCTATGTTGAAAGCAAAATTTGTTTTTTCTACTTTTGTCTTTTAAATTTTTATTTTGACATAATGTCAATTCTGCAAAATTAAAATTAATTTCAATGAAATTTTGATTATGAAAAATTATTACAGGAAAAGTGAAAGAAAAATGTCTCCATGGCTCCCCATATTTAGCCAAACTGCGAGGTTGAGAGCAGTGTCCTCCAGACTACCAAGTCTGGCCAAGACTTCTTACCCTACCACAAGGAGTTAGGGTCCAGCTACAGAGTTAGAGGGAAGAGCCCCCACAGGACCACTGTCACTTCTGACACCAGCTGCAGGTTTGGAGATGGCGTTGGTTGGGGGTGGGTTCCCCAAACACCCTCAGGTTCAAAAATTTGCTAGAAAAACTCCCAGAACTTACTGAAACCTGTTTATATACACACATGAAACCTACTGAAAGTCATTGTTTATTACAGGGCAAGGGTACAAATTAAAACCTGTCAAAGGAAGAGATGCATAGGACCATGTCTGTGAGGGTTCTTTTTTTTTTTTTTTTTTTTAAAGATTTTATTTATTTATTTGAGAGAGAGAGAATGAGAGCACGAGAGGGAAGAGGGTCAGAGGGAGAAGCAGACTCCCTGCCGAGCAGGGAGCCCGATGCGGGACTCGATCCAGGGACTCCAGGATCATGACCTGAGCCGAAGGCAGTTGCTTAACCAACTGAGCCACCCAGGCGCCCGTCTGTGAGGGTTCTAACACAAAGCTTCTGTTGTCCTCAGGACGCATTACCATCCTGGCATCAATCTGCATAGAGTATTGCCAATCTCAGAAGCTCACTGAAGCTTTGGTGTGTAGATTTTTTGTTGTGTCTGCAGTATATAAACATAAGCAGTTGATTGCCCAAATGATTGTTCCAGATGACTGATACCACATGACCCCAAATTCCCCATCCTCAGTTACATGGTTTGTGTTTTTTAGTGTAGCTAACTGCTGCCCTAAACAAACATACTTTTATCAGGTATTACATAGATGGCTCCAAGAAACCAAAGGCAAGGGCAATTCTCTTGGGCAAAGCCAAGTTCTTTACCACACAGTATCCTTCACCCAGGTTCTCCAATCGATAACACTTTATTGCACTTGCTTTATCCTTCGCTCTCATCCTTCTACCCCTCCCCTCCTCTTCCTCCTCCTCTTCTCTTTTCCCCCCGTCTCTCTTTGCTGTTGTTTTTGTTGTAATATTACATATGTCTTCTTATCATGTTCAGGTTTTTCCTCTACTTCCTTGAACATACGGAATATTAGTAGCTATTTTAATGATCTTGTCTGCAATGGTTCTCCATTTGGGGCAGTTTTACCTTTAGGGAACATTCGGCAATGTCTGCAGACATTTTTGTGTCACATCTAATGGATATAGGCCAGGGATGCTACTAAACATTCTACATTATATACAACAAAGAATTATCAAGTGCAAAGTGTCAACAGTGCTGAGATTGAGAAAGCCTGGCCTAGGGCTCATTTGGCTCCAGAGGCATTACCATTCTAAGCACTCTGCCTAATGCTTTTTCTACTAGCAAATCTTTCTGTTACATCTGGTGAGATGAGAACAAAAACTATACCTGGCCAAGTGTAAGTTGCTTCATAAACTCCTTTCTAGTGAATTTTTTCCCTGGCCTTGGTAGATTCCTCATACATATTGCACAGATTAGTCTTATGCCGTAGGTTTTAGGGGATCCTTCCAAAGATGTCCAGAGCACTTCTTTCTGTTCATCTCATCCTCTTTTGTATTTTGCGTCACAAATTCTAGTCACAGTAGCCTATGCAAACCCTGAATTCTGTCTCTTCAGGGAGGCCACTGAGTTATCTGGAATTCCTTCCCCCTGTGTAGTATAGTTTGGAAACTTCATGCAATGAGGTAAAGCACTCAACTGGTTTGTTTTCACTCTCAGGTATTACTATGCTCTACTGCTTTTTGTCCATTGTCTGAAAACCTAAGTCATATATTTTATTTTTTCCATTGTTCTAGTTCTTTAATGTAGAATGGCAAATCGGATTCCTGTTACTACAGAAGTAGAAATCCATTATTTATTTTCATGTTCAAGTTGTCCTTAATTTGGCCAGTGGGAGCCTACTCAGTCTGTGTCTTGTGTTCTTTTTCCATCTAACAGTAAGAAAGATGGTTCCCGTTATCCACAAAACCCTAGAATACAGTTTTAGAGTTGCTAACTGATGCCTCCACAAAATAAAAGTCTACTAGCCGAAGTTCAGTATAAGTTTAGAGTTCTTTTTTCTTTTGCTTGAAGACATATGTTCTCAAAACTAAGTTTGAAAGTTGCCTGGGATGATGTCATCAAAAATGATGGAGGAAAGATGTACAGAAATTATTTTCCCCATAAAAACCACTGAGAACACTGTCTATGTTACCAGAATGAACTTTTTTAGAACTATGGAGTTAACCACAGGTTTACTACAATCCAGGGAGTATTTTTCAAGAAAAATGGATGTCTTGATAGAACAGTAATCTTTGTGACATTTTAACTTTCCCTATTTGCATCTTTCACTCCTCAGATCCATGATAGTTTTGAAAATCAACAGCCAACAATCACAGTGAAAACCAGCAGCCTGGCAGCCACTAGGAGAAACAGAACAGGGTTGGAGCTTCTTCAACGATATATTCACTGAGAATTGTCATTATTTGACAAATACGGTAGTTCACTGGAAGACCCCACTTGACTGAGAACTTGCTCAGTGCGAAAGCCTTTTTCCTGATATTTTCAAAAACAATCAGAGGTAATTGTTTAACATCACAGTTGCTTGAGGCAATGAGTAACAGTTGCAAACAGATTTGTCAAAAAGCTTAAAAGGAAATCTGGAGAATTCAGTATCTCTAGGGACTTTGACGAGTTCTGACATATTTCTTGGAATTAAGCAAGTCATGTGCTTGCGTAGTGCTGTGTGTATGTTCAGGGAAGAGC
This sequence comes from Neomonachus schauinslandi, assembly GCF_002201575.2. NCBI lineage: Eukaryota > Metazoa > Chordata > Mammalia > Carnivora > Phocidae > Neomonachus > Neomonachus schauinslandi. Next base: position 15,038,317 of record NC_058409.1, read on the forward strand.
TGAGAAGGCCCTAAACTGTCACTTCTAGCTGACCTTGAGGTTCTGCGGCAGGAAATGAAGGCTCAGGTGGAATTGTCAACTTCCTGGCTGTGTTGAAGGTGTGCCCCAGCACACACACAAACACACACACACACAGTCTCTCAGCAAAATCACAGTAGTATTCCAAGCATTTAAGGAAATCTGTCTAGTTAGTAGTGTACCACTAAACTAATGAAGCAGAAACTTTAATGGCCACACTCAACAAAGAATATAGACTTCACAAGTTCAAAGAAGTCCACTAAATAACAACAAAAAACAATAACAAGCCCTAGGGAGGGGAGAGTATCTGATTTTTAGATTTTCACCATTGTAATATATTACTTAAAATGACCAGTTTAAAATAAAACACCCTAAGACATATGCAGAAACAAAGTATACCCCATATACAGGGAAGAAGAAAAACAAACTGTCCCCAAAGAGGTCCAGACTGGATTTACTCAACAAAGACATTAAATAAGCTATTTTGAGAATATGTGCAAAGAACTAGTGGAAACAATGTTTAAAGAACTAAAAGAAAGTCTGATAACAATGCCTCACCATATAGAGAATATCAATAATGAAATAGAAATTATAAAGAAGAGACAAAAATAAATTTAGGAATTGAAAAGTACCATAACTGATAGGAAAAATTAAACATAAGTGGTCAACAGCAGATTGGAGCAGGTAGAAGAAAGACTTGGTGAAACTAAAGATAGATCAATTGAGATTATCCAGTTTTAGGAACAGGAGGAAAAAAAAAAACATGAATGATAATGAACAGAGATCCTCAAAGACTCATGGGATACTATCAAGTGTCCCAACATAGGCATAGTGAGCGTCCCATATGAACTGCACTTTCACTAGTAGCTATAGACCCTAAAAGAATTGAAAACGTTCCAGCAGAAACTTGATCATGAATGTTCATAGTAGCATATGCATAATAGCCGAAAAGAAGAAACAAGCCAAATATCCATCAGTTGGTGACTGGATAAGCAAAAATTGTATATACATACAATGGAATATTATTCAGCCCTAAAAAGGCATGAAGTACTGATATGTACTATGACATGAATGAACTTTGAAAGCATTAGGTTAAGAAAGAAGCCAAACACAAAGTATGGTTCCACTTATATGAAATACCCACAATAGGTAAATCCATAGAGACCAATTAGTAAATTAGTGATTGCTAAGGTCTAGGGGAGGGAGCGACACTGAGTGACTAATGGGTATGGATGGCTTTCTTTTTTGGATTGATGAATGTGTTCTGGAATTGGATGGTGGTGTTAGTGGCAGAACTTTGTGAATACACAAAAATCCACTGAATTATGTCCTTTAAAAGTGTGAATGTTATGGTATGTGAATTATATCTCAATTTTTAGAGTAGTAATAAAAAGTGACCTGGGTTAGTGCATTTTCACTGCCTTCCTTCCATGTAGTACTTCATCTGAAATGCACGTCAGTTCACGTTTCTGATGTGTTTTACTTGAGGAATTTTCCTCCATCCTTGGTGATTTTATTTATGTTTTTTCTTTATGTGTGTGAAACATGAACATTGTTCCATAAGTCAGAGCTGCACAAAATGATATACTTTGAGAGGTGGCAACTTCTGCTTTCCTGCTCCCAATTGTTTCTTTTTTACCCCATTCCCACCCCTCCCTGTAGATAATCCATCTCATTAGTCCCTGGTATATGCTTTCTGTGTTTCTGTTTGCACAGGTGAATAAATGTATAATACATATATCTTTATTTCTTTATTTTCTGCTCTTAATGCAAAAGTTAACATTCCTAGGTGATTTTATAAATTTTACTTTTTTTCAAGGCTCCTGGGTGGCTCAGTTGGTTAAGTGTCTGACTCTTGATTTCAGCTCAGGTCATGATCTCAGGGTCATGGGATTGGAGCCCTGCATCAGGCTCCACACTGAGCCCACAGCCTGCTTAAGATTCTTTCTCCCTCTCCCTTGGCACCCCACCCCTACTGTGCTCTCTCTCTCTCTCAAAAACAAAAACAAAAAAACCTTTTTTTTTATTATTATTTAAAAATATATCCTGGAATCACTGCACATATGTCCATAAGGATTTTCCTTATTTAAAACAAAGAAACAACAACAACAAAAAACTTTCTAATACCTCATTAGGTAGACCCGTCAATTTATTCAGCCACTCATCTGTGTCTGGGCATACAAGTTATTTTCCATATCTTGCAGTTACAAAAAATATTTCAAAGAAAATGTGTTTTCATATTATTGGAGTTAGGTCTTTGGGGTAAGTTCCTAGGGTAGAAACGTTAAGTCAGAAGGTAAGTGCATTTGTAGTTTTAACTACTGCCAGATTTTCCACCATGAAGATTGTGCTTAACACCAGCAACACAAGAGAGAGTCCTGTTTTACCACAATCTCTCCAATAGAGTAAGGTGTTCTACATTTTTAATTCTGTCCGTTGGATAAGTGAGAAATGTTACCTTGAGGTAGTTTTACTATGCATTTTCCTTATTATGGGTATAGTACAATACTCATTAAAAATTATTAAGTGCCTTTTTTATATCTATTTTTGTGAATTTTTTCATGTCTTGCCCATTTTTCCACCAGTGAGTTGTTTTTGTTTTTGTTTTTGACTTTTTCCCATAATTTTTAAGATTTATTTATGTATTACATATACTAGCCCTTTATCTGTTTGTGTATTACAAATATTGTTTCCCCAATTTGTCAGTTGTCTTTTTTATCATGTTTTCCTGTCGCTTATTGTATGTAGTCAGATGCTTCAGTTTCTTTTTCTCTTTCCTTTTATTTCATTTTTGTATATGAATTTGAAATTATAGTCAGAAAACCTTTCCCTACTATTGTTTCCTTTCTACTTGATCTAACATCAGTATTGCTGTCCCTGCTTTTTTAGTGTACCCATTTGCCTGGAATACATTTGACCATCCCTTTCTTTTTAACCTTTCTGAATCAGTCTGTTTTAGGTATGTTTCTTGAATAGAGCATATGGTTAGGTCTTTATGAGCCAAGCTGAAAATCTTTCCATTTAATAGGCAGAATCAGCCCTTGCACATTTGTTGATAAGGTGAATATGTTTCCTTTCAGTTCTATCAGATTATCTTATGCTGTAATTATTGTATTTATTATATTTACTATTTCTCTTCAAACTATTTGCCATGCAGTCTTTTTTTTAAATTAAATTTGGTGCATAGGAAGGTTAATATTTCTGTTCTAGTTGTTACACCATTTTTAATGCCCATTTTCCCTAATTTTTTTATTCACAATCTATATTGTCCATTTTTAATGACATTCTCTTACACCTAACTTACATTTTTCAAAAGATTATTAGAGCGTGTGTGTGTGCACACAAGTTGGGGGAGGGGCAGAGGGAGAGAATCTTCAAGCAGATTCCCCACTGGTCTCAGAGCCCAACTCAGGGCTCCATCCCACAACCCATGAGATCACGACCTGAGCCGAAACCAAGAGTTGGACGCTCAACCGACTGAGCCACACAGTCATCCCTCACCTAAATTACATTTAATGAGTTTATTCTACTTCTCTCATTTTATTGAGTTTATTCTCCTCCCACTTTTAGTTGCATTATTTTTACTTCGTTGAAACATGGAACACACAATATAGAGCATGCTATCTAACATTATTCTACCATTGCTGCACCTTAGTTTTCATTTTGATTTTCAAAGAAGTATATATTAAAGCCGAATTGTTAAAGCTTTCCCAGTCATTTTTTGTTTGGATGAGGTTTATTCTCTAGTAGAGTCCTCAAAAAGGACTCATGGAAAGAATTCGTTGAGTTCTTCATGTTCAAAATCTTTTGTGGTTTTCATACTGAAAGGACTGTGGGTGGATCCTGTGATTCTGCCACTCACCTTTGTGGCAGCTAAACTCTTCATTGCATCTTTGATGAATCTTGTTTGGAAGACTTTCTTGCCCTGCCCCAAGTCAGGAGATCTGTCTCAGTCAGGGCACAGGATAGCTTCCTTACCCTCCCCAGGGATCCAATTTTTGTTTTGTTTTGTTTTTTTCCATTTACCCTTCCCCAAGCCACACTAAGCTTTTACCTATGCCCTCTTGACAGTGTTTGGTGACCTACAGTGATAGACTTTTTTTCAGTAGGGAACAAGAGTCCTCGTGGGCATTTGTGTCTAAGCAGTAACATCTCCTTTCAGGTGTGTACCATCAACGAAAGCTTTTTCTTTGCTCTGTCCCCCATCTCCTGAGTGCCCAGTGTAGTCCCATGAAACCTCCATACCCTGCAAAGTTCTTTTTTTTTTTTTTAAGATTTTATTTATTTATTTGACAGAGAGAGACACAGCGAGAGCAGGAACACAAGCAGCGGGAGTGAGAGAGGAAGAAGCAGGCTTCCCCTCGAGGAGGGAGCCTGATGTGGGACTCGATCCCAGGACTCTGGGATCATGACCTGAGCCGAAGGCAGACACCTAATGACTGAGCCACCCAGGCGCCCACAAAGTTCTTGACATACATAAAGAGTTCTACTCTTTTTTCCTCTAGTACTTTTTATAGGCTTATGTTATATTTAGCTCTTAATCTGTTTGGAACTTAACCCTATATATTCTGACAAATTGGCATACCTAATCAAATCAATTAGTACACAATCAATCTGTATTTCTCAGCATCTCTTTTTTTTTTTTTTAAAGATTTTATTTATTCATAAGAGACAGAGAGTGAGGCAGAGGGAGAAGCAGGCTCCCGCTGAGCAGGGAGCCTGATGCGGGACTCGATCCCAGGACCCTGGGATCATGACCTGAGCCGAAGGCAGACGCTTAACCATCTGAGCCACTCAGGCGCCCTTTCTCAGCATCTCTTGAAGTTAGGTTGGGTCCTGTGACTTAAGAATTGCTTAGTGGAATGTGGGTCAAAATTGTGTCAACCACTTCCAGGTCTAGCCCATAAAATCCTCTTCTACCCTCCACTCTTCTTGAATCCCTCTGCTGGATGTCAATTCCCAGCAAGACATTAGAAGACACCCCCCCCCCTCTTTTAAGATGTAGCAACAGCCATCAGCCTGGGAACCTAAGTAAATGAGAATCATAGTCATCTACTTATTCCTCCACTTAAGCCAATTGGATTTAAGTTATCAAAACAAACACCTGTTGCATTAAACAATGAAAATTAGGGATTATTTTTTGATAGATACTGTTATTCTGATTCAGAAATTGGTGGTGAAAAGTGGATGCTGCTGTAAAAATAAATCCAAAGTACATGCCATTCATTGGTCCAGCAGTCAATCAAGACAAAAACTAATACCCAGTATTAGAAAACGAGATTTGTGTAAAACAGTGATGAAACAGTTTTTTAAAAGATTACTTGCAGTTACTTGGAATGTGAACCACATGCCCTTGACCCCATAGCTCTAAGGAAAGGCTAGAAAATGTAATGTTGGTAGTGAGTGTTGACTTTTACTACCTGCATTTATCAAGGTGATAGAAGAAAAGAGATGTGATGTGACAAGAATTTGTTACCTTGCAAGTACAAAAAAAAAAAAGGTAAAAAAGATAAAAACCATTGCTTCTAGTCCCAAATGATAAGAGATTAATGCACAAAGATCCATTAAGACTTATGGCTCCAGCACAGATCTGAATAAAATTGTGGTATTTCCTCCTAAATATTATTGCTTTAAGACAGGGGGCAAAGGATGGAAAAAGTAAGTCAACCTTGAGAATTATATTTAGGACGGAAACTTTGGGAGATGCTACTAGCATGTAGCTGAACAGATACTTTACTCTCAAAAACATAGTCTGCTTATTTATAATTCAAAAAAAAATTGCAAGTCTTTTCTTTAGCAGCCTTTGGATGCTCTGTCATTAGAAGTATTTGGGGGCTCCCAAACTTGCTCAGGGAGGAAATGGGTTGCACACTTTAAAGGTCTCCGAGGAGGGTCGGTCCCCATCATTTATTTCAAATGTGCTATTGGACAAAAAACCTGCTAAAGAGTAGATCCAGAGCTATGAAGAACTTTGAATAAGTAGTTCCTCCCAGATAGCAAAGTTGAAATCAAGGATATATTCTTACTGCCAGTTTAAAAGGACCTCATAATTCCTGCCAGAAGTTTATAGTAACTACAATAGACCAGTGCCTTCTGCATGCCTCTGGTGTACCCTTTCCCAGATGCAGTTTTTAGTACAAATTTATCCTTGCTTGACCATATGTATGTTGGGCCAGGTGGCAGTAGGGAGATTTCTGTAACTTGTGTTGTTTGTGCAAATATCACTGAATATCAAGGAGCTATATCCATATATGAACCATGTCATCATCCAGAGATCTTGGACTTGAAGCTGGTTGCAGTAACTGGATGGAATTTGGGGTTGTCTCACTTGGGGAGTGAGGAAGTGTGCTCTGGTTGCGGTAGGATACTTGGTAACCAGAAAGACATACTGTATTAGACGCTAGCGGAGTGCTCACTTCATCTATTTCTTCTTTCCCTCAGGTACCTGGCTAACGTACATTTCCCAGCTTCTTGCAGTTAGGCAAAGGCTGACCAATGGAATGTAGGTAAAATGGTTACATGATGATCACCTCCCCACAAAGTGTTGCAGGCAATCTTCCACATTTCTTCCCTTGTTTTCCAGCAGGATGTTGACATCCTGGGCTCCCTTGCAAGATAGCTTTTGAAGACAAAGTTGCCGCCAGCCAGGGTCCTTGCATGATTGCGTGGAGCAGGTCCCCTCAACCCGATCCCACCACCTGTTGAGCTTTAAATGAGCAACAAGTAAGTATTTGGTTAAGTCATTGAGATTTAGGTTGGTTTTCAGTTACTGAGCTAAGGTTATTTTAATACATGTATGATATGTGGTGGTGATCTAACTATTCTCTTTTTCCATTATGTATATTGTCCTAATGCTACTTTTGAGTAGTTGGGTCATCCTTTGTCTACTGATTTGAAATGTCACTATACAATCCCAGGAATGTTCCTAGGTTCTCTTTTCCTCTATTTCTCCGATCCAGTATTATACTCTGAATTATTCTAGCTATTGAATGGGTAAAGAAGATGTGGTATATACATGGTAGAATATTACTGGCCATAAAAAAGAATGAAATCCTGCCATTTGTAATGACATGGATGGAGGCAGAGAGTATTACGCTAAGCACCTATTAAGTCAGTCAGAAAAAGACAAATAGCCTATGATTTCACTCATAAGTGGAATTTAAGAAACAAAATAAATGATCATGGGGAAAAAAGAGAGAGATACACAAATCAAGAAACAGACTTTTTTTTTTTAAAGATTTTATTTATTCATTTGACAGAGAGAGAGAGCACAAGCAGGGGGAGGGGCAGGCAGAGGGAGAGGGAGAAGCAGGCTCCCTGCTGAGCAAGGAGCCCAATGCAGGGCTCGATCCCAGAACCCTGGGACTCTTAACTATAGATAACAAACCAATGGGTACCAGAGGGGAGGTGGTGAGGGGGGGGAATGAGAGAAATAGGTAATGGGTGTTAAGGAGGGCACTTGTGATGAGCACTGGGTATTGTATGTAAGTGATGAATCACTAAGTTCTACACATGAAACTAATATTATACGGCATGTTAACTAACTGGAATTTAAATTAACCATAAATAAATAAAGAAAGAAAGAAAGAAAGAATTTATTATGGCTTTATGTATTCCTTAGATACCCACTAGCCTGGTTTGCTCATAAGTCTTTTTATTTTCCCCTCAACATTTTCTTGGCTATTCTTAGGTCTTTTCTTTACAAACAGATTTTAAAACTAGCTAGTAAATTTTATTTTCAAAAATTATGTTGGAGTATTAATTTTGATTACTCTGAGAAATTATTTTCTGACCTGAGAAGTCCTTGCTTCTCACACAAAATTGCATAGAATGATAAGTCCACTTCCGTGAATGGGCCTAAGTTTTAGAATTGTAGAAGAAATGATATGTACACGAACATGTTCAGTAGCCTAAGTATGACGTCATCATGCAGAAATTAAGTAGCCTTAAATCAGACTCTGGAATGTTGTTTGTACTTTGAACATGTGTTTCTCTTCAAGGGAAAACTTGTTTTGAAAGAAAGTCCTTCTCCATGTTGTTTTCAGGATTAAATTAAAAGGATGTTTTTTAATAAAGACAGCCAAAACTTAGAGGGTAAGTGAAAGAAGGAGGGTTATTTGTGTTTATTTTTAAACTAAGCATGGTATAAAAATTCAGTGTTTGGCTTAACTCTCCCTTTTATGGACAAAAGTTCATAGTCCTCACATATACTAACAACAACCAATTTGTTTTATGTCTGAAATAGGTGTGGACCAATTCTGAATTTTTTTTTTTTTATCATCACTGGCACTGCTTGTAATAATGGAGAAGTTTTTCAGGCCCTATCAAATTTTTATTTTTATTTATTTATTTTTAAAGATTTTATTTATTTGACAGAGAGAGACACAGAGAGGGAATACAAGCAGGGGGAGTGGGAGAGGGAGAAGCAGGCTTCCCACTGAGCAGGGAGCCAGATGTGGGGCTCAATCCCAGGACCCTGGGATCATGACCTGAGCCGAAGGCAGATGCTTAACGACTGAGCCACCCAGGCGCCCCAGGCCCTAACAAATTTTTAAAGATTTTGTAAGCACTATAATTGCACTATTAATGCATAGAATTTACTTTATTTAGTGCTTGAATTAATGTTCTCCACATTGATATTTGCATGCCATCCTGTCAGGGAGAGCTTGTCTGACCTCCCTTCAAAAACATCAACCGGTTATTCCTTCCTCCTTGCTTGATTTTTCTTCTTTGACATTCACCACCTGACATATATATATATGAGATGTATATATATATATATATATATATATATATATATATATATATACACACAAATAGATAGATATAGATATATGAATATATAGATATATATTGTATATAATATATATTATATTATATATTATATATTATGTATATTATATATATTATATATTATGTATATTATATATATTACATATATAATTTTATATATATGTATGTATTTATATAGCCATCAGTCTCTCCATCTAGAATATAAGCTTTGTGAGTGCAAAGATTCTGTTTCCTTCTCTGCCGTGTCCCAAACTTGTATATAATAGGTGCCCAGGTAAATATTTGCCTTTTGAATACATATGCTATAAATATTTGAATAAATGTCAGTTTGAATACATAATCATGGACATATACAAGTTTCTTCAGCTTATTAATGACTCCTATAATTGAATAGCTACAGCTCCCAGTTAGGAATCTATCAGAGTAATCCGAGTAAGAGAGAGGGCAGCTTGGACTTGGGCAGTTAGCAGTGGAGAGTAAGAATGGGAGAGAAGATAATGTCTGATTATAGAGGAGAAGGTATGAATTAATCTTCTACAAAAAGTATGAGAGTAATTGAAGTAAGAAACTGGCCTGAATATTATGAGCAGCTCTATGCCAGCAAATTAGATAACCTGGAAGAAATGGAGGCATTCCTAGAGATGTATCAACTACCAAAACTGAACCAGGATGAAATAGAAAACCTGAACAGACCTATAACCACCAAGGAAATTGAAGCAGTCATCAAAAATCTCCCAAAAAACAAAAGCCCAGGGCCAGATGGCTTCCCAGGGGAATTCTACCAAACATTTCAAGAAGAATTAATACCTATTCTTCTGAAACTGTTCCAAAAAATAGAAATGGAAGGAAAACTTCCAAACTCATTTTATGAGGCCAGCATTACCTTGATCCCAAAACCAGACAAAGACCCCATCAAAAAGGAGAATTACAGACCAATATCCCTGATGAACATGGATGCAAAAATTCTCACCAAAATACTAGCCAATAGGATCCAACAGTACATTAAAAGGATTATTCACCACGACCAAGTGGGATTTATCCCTGGGCTGCAAGGTTGGTTCAACATCCGCAAATCAATCAATGTGATACAATCCATTAACAAAAGAAAGAACAAGAATCATATGATCCTCTCAATAGATGCAGAAAAAGCTTTTGACAAAGTACAGCATCTTTCTTGATCAAAACTCTTCAGAGTATAGGGATCGAGGGTACATACCTCAATATCATAAAAGCCATCTATGAAAAACCTACAGCGAATATCATTCTCAATGGGGAAAAACTGAGAGCTTTCCCCCTAAAGTCAGGAATGCGGCAGGGATGTCCACTATCACCACTGCTATTCAACATAGTATTGGAAGTCCTAGCCACAGCAATCAGACAACAAAAAGAAATAAAAGGCATCCAAATCAGCAAAGAAGTCAAACTCTCACTCTTTGCAGATGATATGATACTTTATGTGGAAAACCCCAAAGACTCCACCCCAAAACTGCTAGAACTCATACAGGAATTCAGTAAAGTGGCAGGATATAAAATCAATGCACAGAAGTCAGTGGCATTCCTATACACCAACAACAAGACAGAAGAAAGAGAAATTAAGGAGTCGATCCCATTTACAATTGCACCCCAAACCATAAGATACCTAGGAATAAATCTAACCAAAGAGACAAAGGATCTGTACTCAGAAAACTATAAAATACTCATGAAAGAAATTGAGGAAGACACAAAGAAATGGAAAAACGTTCCATGCTCATGGATTGGAAGAACAAATATGGTGAAGATGTCAATGCTACCTAGAGCAATCTACACATTCAATGCAATCCCCATCAAAATACCATCCACTTTTTTCAAAGAAAGGGAACAAATCATCCTAAAATTTGTATGGAACCAGAAAAGACCCCGCATAGCCAGAGGAATGTTGATAAAGAAAAGCAAAGCCGGCGGCATCACAATTCCAGACTTCCAGCTCTATTACAAAGCTGTCATCATCAAGACAGCATGGTACTGGCACAAAAACAGACACATAGATCAATGGAACAGAATAGAGAGCCCAGAAATGGACCCTCACTCTACGGTCAACTCATCTTTGACAAAGCAGGAAAGAATGTCCAATGGAACAAAGACAGTCTCTTCAACAAATGGTGTTGGGAAAATTGGATAGCCACATGCAGAAGAATGAAACTGGACCATTTCCTTACACCACACACAAAAATAGACTCCAAATGGTTGAAAGACCTCAATGTGAGACAGGAGTCCATCCAAATCCTAAAGGAGAACACAGGCAGCAACCTCTTTGACCTCAGCCACAGCAACTTCTTCCTAGAAACATCGCCAAAGGCAAGGGAAGCAAGGGCAAAAATGAACTATTGGGACTTCATCAAGATAAAAAGCTTTTGCAAAGCAAAGGAAACAGTCAACAAAACCAAAAGACAACCGACAGAATGGGAGAAGATATTTGCAAATGACATATCAGATAAAGGGCTAGTATCCAAAATCTATAAAGAACTCATCAAACTCAACACCCAAAGAACAAAGAATCCAATCAAGAAATGGGCAGAAGACACGAACAGACATTTTTCCAAAGAAGACATCCAAATGGCCAACAGACACATGAAAAAGTGCTCAATATCGCTTGGCATCAGGGAAATCCAAATCAAAACCTCAATGAGATACCACCTCACACCAGTCAGAATGGCTAAAATTAACAAGTCAGGAAACGACAGATGTTGGCGGGGATGCGGAGAAAGGGGAACCCTCCTACACTGTTGGTGGGAATGCAAGCTGGTGCAGCCACTCTGGAAAACGGTATGGAGGTTCCTCAAAAAGTTGAAAATAGAGCTACCATATGATCCAGCAATTGCACTACTGGGTATTTGCCCCAAAGATACAAAAGTAGGGATCCGAAGGGGTACGTGCACCCCGATGTTTATAGCAGCAATGTCTACAATAGCCAAACTGTGGAAAGAGCCAAGATGTCCATTGACAGATGAATGGATAAAGAAGAGGTGGTATATATATACAATGGAATACTATGCAGCCATCAAAAGGAATGAGATCTTGCCATTTGCAACGACGTGGATGGAACTGGAGGGTATTATGTTGAGTGAAATAAGTCAAACAGAGAAAGACATGTATCATATGATCTCACTGATATGAGGAATTCTTAATTGTAGGAAACAAACTGAGGGTTGCTGGAGTGGGGGGTGGGGTGGGAGGGATGGGGTGACTGGGTGATAGACACTGGGGAGGGTATGTGCTCTGGTAAGCGCTGTGAATTGTGCAAGACTGTTGACTCTCAGATCTGTACCTCTGAAACAAATAATGCAATATATGTTAAGAAAAAAAAAAGAAGAAGAAGGTAGAGGGAGGGGAAGAATGAAGCAGGGGAAATCGGAGGGGTAGACGAACCATGAGAGACGATGGACTCTGAAAAACAAACAGGGTTCTAGAGGGGAGGGGGGTGGGAGGATGGGTTAGCCTGGTGGTGGGTATTGAGGAGGGCACATTCTGCATGGAGCACTGGGTATTATGCACAAACAGTGAATCATGGAACACTTCATCTATAACTAATGATGTAATGTGTGGGGATTAACATAAGAATAAAAAAAAGAAAAAACAAACTGGCATGAGTCCTGGGCAGCATTAGGAGCCCATTCAAAGTTCACTGTCACTAATTTAACATAGAGCAATCAGCACAGTTTGAATTTTCTTTTCTGGGACCTGTTTTTTGGTAATATTTATTTGGGGCTCTTAGTATTTTTGTTCCTGATTGGTAGGGGCTCTTCATATGTTAGAGCAATAAGCCCTTTGCCTATCATGATTTGCAAAAATTTTCATTTTATCATTTGTCTTTTGACTTTGATTTTTTTTCCAAACAGAATATTTGATTTTATTCATGTTATAAATGATGTACTTTGAACCTTCTAACTGGTTATGGTGCGTATATGTGAAGACTGTGTACTTCTGCATATCATCAGTTTCCTCCACACAGGTTATCAAACTCTCATTATTTTTATTTTTTTTTAGGAATTTATTTATTTATTTATTTATTTATTTATTTATTTATTTATTTGACAGAGAGTGCACGTGCGTGCATGTGCCCAAGCAGGGGGAGGGGCAGAGGGTGAGGGAGAAGCAGGCTCCCTGCTGAGCAAGGAGCCCCATGCAGGACTTGATCCCAGGACTCTGAGATCATGACCTGAGCCGAAGGCAGACACTTAACCAACTGAGCCACCCAGGTGTCCCTTGTAACTCCATTTCTTTTACCTAATTAGAATGGCTACTACATCCAGTATAACATAAAATCACAGCACTGAAAGTAGACCTCCTGTCTATTCCTGACATTAATAGTAATACTTCTGGTGCTTCGTCTTAAGTATGAAGTTGACTTGTAGATGTAGGTAGATATGTTTTATGATATTAAGATCTATTCCTCTCATTTGGTGTATTTTTGTAAATCAAGAATGGATGTTGAATTTTATCAAATACCTTTTAAGCATTTATGAAAATGATCTATGTGATTTTTCTCTCTTGTTCTTCAAAGACTTATTGGAGAATAACTCTGAAAAAAAGATTTCAGCCTGGTGCATTTTGACAACTTTCTCTATCTTTTCTGTATTAATTTGTTTAGATTTTCACCTGAACTCAATTTATATTTATATATATAAATTATAAATATAATTAAATACATTTATAAATAAATAAATAATAAATATTAAAAATATGTATATCTTGAAAGTAACTATTTCATTCATGATATATTTTATTTCAGAGCAAAACAATATAATCTTTTGGCTTTTAAAATTACTTCTGCAAGTTTGGGGTAGTTCACCATCAACCTTTAAAAGTAGAACAGCCAGTGATTTTACCAGTGAAATGGGTTTATTTGGGAATAACAGAAGAATTGCAATTCAGGATACGCAAGCTATGGCAAGCCATAGGCAAGTCCAGAGATCAAAGGAGGGGGATGTTACTTTATAGAGAAAAGGAGAAAATTGGGAGGGGCTGCTTTGTACCCAAGTCCATTGGAAGGAAGTGAGAATTCAGGGTGGTGATGGCTTCTCACTGACTTGAGTTGCTGGTTGAGGAGAAATCCTTCCTTCCTCCTGATGGAGCAGTAAAGTAGGCTTCTTCCTGTGGAGGAAGGTAGGGTAGGTCTCCCACTGGAGTTTGCAGTTGACGATGAGTGGTAGGGCATGAGAGCTCCCCCTTCTGTCCTCCAACTGTATCTTAAATGAGGTTTCTTTTATTACGTTTCGCAAGTCTTTTGTCTTATTTTGCATGTCTGTGTTTTACACGTTTTTTTCTAGATTAGATAGTTAACAGTGTGCCTAAGTAAGACACACAGTGTTTTCTTTGCACTCTCTTTTAACCACATCCCATGGATTCTGATACATTGTGATTTCTATGCTATTGGTTTTCCCTCTTTCTACCTTTTTTCAGATGCATTTCAAATGTTTTTTTCCCACTTTCCTTCTCTGCTATTTTGGAATTTTTTTTGGCAATTACCCTTTAAATTTTAAAGTGATTGTTTAAATCTAAATTTAAATCTAAATTGAGTAAGCCTACCTGACAACACATAGGCTTCATGACTAGTAGTTCACTTTCTTATCTTGCATGCATTTGCATCAAATATTTTAGCTCTACCTTTTAATTTTATCTCCAAATTAGACAATATCATTATTGTTTTTTACAGTGTTTATGTAGACCTCCTCACATGCTTACCAACTTCTTTGTTCATCAATTTTTCTTGTCTCCGACCTCATTTCTCCTATTATTTGCCTAGTAAGTACATATTTATTAACATTGTATTCTTGAAGATCTGTTAGGTGGTATGCTTTCTTAGTTTTTACCTGTCAAAATAATGTCTTTATTTTAATCTCATTCTCAAATGATAGTCTACTAGGGTAACCAATCTTGGCTAATTATTTTCTTCCATTACTGTGAAAATACATCATTGTTCTCTGACTTAGTTTCTATTGAAAAGACAGCTGTCAGTTACATTGTCATTCTTTTTAGGCAATTTTTGTGTGTCAGTGATTTTTTTACGATATGAAGTATTTGTATTTTTTAATAGAAGCTATATTTATCCTTGTAATTGTATATACTATACTTGATACTCCATTGCTTTAGAGCAGGTATCAGCAAACATTTTCTGCAACAGGCGAGACAGTAAATATTCTAGGCTTTCCAGCTTAGCTCTGGCAGTTACTCGACTTCAGTGTTGTAGCATAAAAGCAGCCATAGGTAATATGTAAACAAATGGCTGTATTTCATTAAACTTTATCTGCCAAAACAGGAGGTGTGCCTGATTTAGCCACTGATTCTTATGTGTCAACCCCTGCTTTAGACAGTCTGTTTGGAATAATGATTAAATTAATCCATTTCTTCTTCCTTTCAGTATCCTTTCCTCAACTGCTAAATATGAGCTTAGGGCTTATCTTTATATTAATAAATCTAAGAATAGGCAGATGAATATATTTATCAACTTTAAAGTACATATTTTGACCCAAGCTACAAAAATATAAAGAAGCAGCAAACTTGCCTTTTTTCCATCCCTTCTCAACATTAGGTAATTGTGCCATTTTAACCTTAAGAAGGTTTAGAATAATTACATTCTGTTCTGTCACCCTAATCCTTGTTGGTCAGGTGACTTGTTGAAGGTCACACAGCAAGTGGTTGAAGCCAGAATACTCAGTGAACTCATTGACAGTGAACTTAGATGGCCATGTTGTTAACAACTACCTCATGCTGCCATGTTTTTCTGAAGCTTAGCTAATTTTCATACTAAACCTAACAAAAATTATGGGGAGGTGAGAGGAGCCAAATCATTTATAAATGTGGATCTGAAAATGTCAATCCTGCAAACCAAATTCTCTGTATTTTTTAAAGTTGTTCAGCATGACCATGGTTAATTAAATTTTAGGAACTGAATTTGATTAAAAACATCACTCTAGTGAGACCAATAAAAAAAATCTTTTTTCATCCCAATAATAAACTTGAATACTCAATATATCCATATCTAAGCAAAGCACTTAAAAATGTAGGAATAGCAAGATAATTCCTCAACATGAAAATGGGTATCTTAGGATGGGGGAAAGATGGCGGCGGAGAAGGGGACCCTATTCCGACCAGTCCCCAGAATTGAGCTGGATATCTACCAGACCACTCTGAACACCCATGAAATCAGCCTGAGATGTAAGAAGATAGATCTGGATCTCTAGAAACAGAATATCTCAGGCAGTTGGTTTCCATTGGTTTCAAGGTACGACGCAGGGAGCTGTGATTCCGAGGGCAGATATTGGAATATCTGCCCATATCGGCAGACATCGAGGGAAGCGGGAGGGAGCGTGGCTGTGGGGATCCTACACCACTGGTGAGCGATAGCCTCCTGCGCTGGGGACAGGGCACAGACTTGCAGACTGGTAGTGGTGGGGAAAAGACTTTAGGGCAGCCTCCCAGACGGAAACCGGAGTGGTGGGGTCTCCTGTGTGAACTGGGGGTGGCTGGCAGTTTTAGAAGCACAAAGGGCAGAGATGTGCCCCGACCTGGAGGCGAGGACTGGGAGCCCTGCTGAGGGGTGCACAACCCAGGACACTGCAGTTTATAACAGCACAGACAGAAATGGAGAGAATGTGGCCTGGAGAGCTCACTGAAGAACAGACTGCAATCTCTCTGCTCTGAGGCAGAGGGTTGGAAACAGTCTCTTCTGCTCTGACTCTCGGAAGAGAAGTGGAAAGCCGCCAGGGCATGCCGCCAGAGAACAAAAGCCCCAAAAAACCGGTTTTCACTGTGCCCATCCCGGGGTGGGTAAACAAGAGGCCAGCAACCCTAAGGTCCCTAGAAAACAGGTTCATCTTGCTTGGGTTGTGGTCAATAATTTGGACTCTGTACATTCCCTCAACCATCCCTCAACAGAATGACTAGGAGGAGGAACCCCCAAAATAGAAAGACTCGGAGATTATGACTTATGCCACAGATTTACAAATGGATACAGATATAACCAAGATGTCGGAGATGGAATCAGGCTAGCAATTGTGAAGACAATAGCTAGAATGGAGAAATCGATTAATGGCAACATAGAGTCTCTAAAGGCAGAAATGAAAGCTGAAATGGCAGAACTTAAAAATGCTATCAATGAGGTCCAATATAATCTAGATAATCTAACAGCTAGGGTAAGTGAAGCAGAAGAACGAATTAGGGACCTTGAAGACCAATTAATAGATAAAAAGGGAAAAGAGGAGGCCAGGGAAAAACAACTCAGAATCCATGAAAACAGAATCAGAGAAATAAGTGACACCATGAAATGTTCCAATGTCAGAATTATTGGAATCCCTGAGGGGGTGGGGAGAGAGAGAGAGGACTAGAAGATAAGTTTGAGCAAATCATAGCTGAGAACTTCCCTAATCTGGGGAATGAACAAACATTTGTGTCCTAGAGGCAGAGAGGACCCCTCCCAAGATCAAGGAAAACAGGCCAACACCCCAGCATAGTAAAACTCCCAAATCTTAGAACCAAAGAAACCATCCTAAGGGCAGTTAGGGGGAAGAGATTCCTTACGTACAGAGGGAGGAACATCAGAATAACGTCAGACCTATCCACAGAGACCTGGCAAGCCAGAAAGGCCTGGCAAGACATATTCAGGGTTCTAAATGAGAATAACATGCAGCCAAGAATACTTTATCTGGCAAGGCTGTCATTTGGAATGGATGGAGAGATGCAGAGCTTCCAAGACTGGCAGAAACTGAAAGAATATGTGACCACTAAGGTGGCCCTGCAAGAAATATTAAGGGGGGATCTATAAAAGGAGGTGGATTCCCTGGGGAATTCTACCAAACATTCAAAGAAGAAATAATACCTATCCTGAAGCTGTTTCAAAAAATAGAAGGAAAACTTCCAGAGTCATTCTGTGAGTCCAGTATTACCTTAATCCCCAAACCAGGCAAAGACCCCATCAAAAAGGAGAATGTCAGACTGATAATTCTGATGAATATGGATTCCAAAATCCTCAACAAAATCCTAGCTAATAGGATCCAACAATACATTAAAAGGATCATCCACCACGACCAAGTGGGATTTATCCATGGGATGCAAGTGTGGTTCAACATTCGCAAATCAATCAGTGTGATAGAACACATTAATTAGAGGAGAGAGAAGGACCATATGATCCTATAAATTGATGCAGAAAAAGCATTTGACAAAAGACAGCATCCTTTCCTTATTAAAACTCTTCAGAGTATAGGGATAGAGGGAACATTCCTCAAGTTCATAAAACCCATCTATGAAAAACCCACAGCAAATATCATCCTCAATGGATCCTTAAGATCAGGAACACAAGGATGCCCACTCTCGCCACTATTGTTTAACATAGTACTAGAAGTCCTAGCAACAGCAATCAGACAACAAAAAGAAATAAAAGGTATTCAAATTGGCAAAGAAGAAGTCAAACTCTCTCTTTTCGCAGATGACATGATACTTTGTGTTGAAAACCCAAAAGACTCCACCTCCAAATTACTAGAACTCATCCAGCAATTCAGTAATGTGGCAGGATACAAAATCAATGCACAGAAATCAGTTGCTTTCTTATATATTAACAATGCATCTGTAGAAACAGAAATTAGAAAAACGATTCCATTTACAATAGCACCAAAAACCATAAGATACCTCGGAATAAACCTAACCAAAGAGGTAAAGGATCTATACTCTAGGAACTACAAAACACTCATGAAAGAAATTGAAGAAGACACAAAAAGATGGAAAAACATTCCATGCTCATGGATTGGAAGAATAAACATTATTAAAATGTCTATGCTGCCTAAAGCAATCTATACCTTCAATGCCATCCCAATCAAAATTCCAATGACATTTTTCAAAGTGCTGGAACAAACAATCCTAAAATTTGTATGGAATCAGAAAAGACCCCGAATCGCCAAAGAGATGTTGAAAAAGAAAAACAAAGCTGGGGGCATCACGTTGCCCGATTTCAAGCTATATTACGAAGCAGTGATCACCAAGACAGCATGCTCCTGGCACAAAAACAGATATATAGACCAATGTAACAGAATAGAGAGCCCAGATATGGACCCTCAACTCTATGGTCAAATAATCTTTGACAAAGCAGGAAAAAATATGCAATGGAAAAAAGTTTCTTCAATAAATGGTGCTGGGAAAATTGGACAGCCACATGCAGAAGAATGAAACTCAACCTCAGTGTGAGACAGGAATCCATCAAAATCCTAGAGGAAAACATAGGCAGTAACCTCTTAGACATTGGCCACAGCAACTTCTTTCAAGATACATCTCCAAAGGCTAGTGAAACAAAAGCAAAAATAAACTTTTGGGACTTCATCCAGATAAAAAGCTTCTGCACAGCAAAGGAAACAGTCAACAAAACAAAGAGGCAACTCACAGAATGGGAGAAGATATTTGCAAATGACACTACAGAGAAAGGGCTGATATCCAAGATCTATAAAGAACTTCTCAAACTCAACACCCAAAAAACAAATAAGTCAAAAAATGGGCAGAAGACATGAACAGACACTTCTCTAAAGAAGACATACAAATGGCTAACACACACATGAAAAAATGTTCATCATCATTAGCCATCAGGGAAATTCAAATTAAAACCACATTGAGATACCACCTTACACCAGTTAGAATGGCAAAAATTGACAAGGCAAGAAACATCAAATCTTGGAGAGGTTGTGGAGAAAGGGGAACCCTCCTACACTGTTGGTGGGAATGCAAGTTGGTACAGCCACTTTGGACAACAGTATGGAGGTGCCTCAAAAAATTAAAAATTGAGCTACCCTATGACCCGGCAATTGCACTACTGGGTATTTACCCCGAAGACACAGATGTAGTGAAAAGAAGGGCCATATGTATCCCAATGTTCATAGCAGCAATGTCCGCAATAGCCAAACTGTGGAAAGCCGAGATGCCCTTCAACGGATGAATGGATGAAGAAGACGTGGTCCAATTACTCAGCCATCAGAAGGGATGAATACCCAACTTTTACATCAACATGGATGGGACTGGAGGAGATTATGCTAAGTGAAATAAGTCAAGCAGAGAAAGTCAATTATCATATGGTTTCACTTATTTGTGGAACATAAGGAATAGCTTGGAGGACATTAGGAGAAGGAAGGGAAAAATGAAGGGGGGGAAATCGGAGGGGGAGACGAACCATGAGAGACTATGGACTCTAAGAAACAAACTGAGGGTTCTAGAGGGGAGGGGGTGGGGGGATGGGTTAGCCCGGTGATGGGTATTAAGGAGGGCACATACTGCATAGAGCACTGTGTTATACGAAAACAATGAATCGTGGATCACTACATCAAAAACTAATGATGTATGGTGACTAACGTAACATAATAAAAGAAAATTAAAAAAAAAGAAAATGGTTATCTTAGACTGATAGCCAACATTGTATTTAATGAGGAAATATTAAAAGTTAGAAACATAACAAGGGTGGCTGTTATTACATCATTAGTACATTTTTACTTACACAGTGTACTGAAAGTTGAAGCCATTACAGTTTGAAATAAAAAAATATGAAATGTATAGCTTACTGGAAAGGAAGAAATAAAATTAACATGGTTTTACCACTGCCTCATCTGTAGGGAAATTTCCCATTGATTTTATTCAGTTCCAGTTTGATTGTGTTCACAGTAAGAGTTTGGTTTGCCTTTTTAACACCACCATCTTCATATAAAGGATTCAAGTTCTCTTATCCCTTTCTTCAGGAGAACCCACAAGTGTCCAGGAGTAGTGAGTGAGAGGTTATCCATAGGTGAAAAACCAGAAAACCTTTCACTCTGTTCCCTGAATCTCTGAAGGTTTTTTTCCTTCTTCCTTCTGACCATTTCCTTCTCCGTTTTGGCTTCCCACTCTACTCTCTGTCTCTCCTTTTTCCAGGTCCAGTTTTATTTGTTCTTTTGAGGTCAGAGAAAACAGCCCTCCAAATATGCCTGTAAGAATTCACCTGACACTCTAGGTCCATGGTATGTTTGAATCTTGGTTCCTGAGTGAATATGAACTAGGAGGAGAGAAATGACCCCCTGAGTGTAAGTGAGAAAGAAGAGTAGATGAGAAATACCCTAAATACCACAAAATAAACAGAGACATGGTTCTGCCACATTTGCAAATATGATTCTGTACACAGCACATAGGGTTCTTTGACAAGCACTCCGTGAATATTAGCTATTGATTCTTGAAAAACTCATCTGGCTGCCAAATAATCATTTCTAACCATTATTAATCTTTTAGTGACTGCTTGTAATTAAAATTTTATGGCGAAAGTATCTTTAAATCCATCTGGCTCAGGATGAGGAGCTGTCTACTGTTTGGTGTAGGGCACCCTGATTAACAGGGCTGTGTGGGGGAGGGATTACCCCAAAAGGAGTTAAGCTGATCATTTCTTTTAAAAAGCAGGAGCACAAGGTGCTAGCCAAGAAAGAGTAGCTGTCCACTGCAAGTCTAATAAGAGACCATGCATATATGTGAATCTATACAGAAGAAGGTGTTTACCTTAAGTAATAGAGAGGTAAAGCTCCTGTGTATCCAAAGGCAAGTACTATACATCTGGGGGGGACAAGAGGTCTATGGGGAATGGTGAATTATCTAGTTTGACTAGAAGGGAAATGCACAAAAATGGTGGGGTATAAAACCGATGAAGTGGGGCAAAGGGGCCAGATAAAGGCAGGCCTTGAATATCGTTAGGGTTCTTGAAATTTAGTTTACAGGAAATTGAGAAACCAAATTGAAAATTGAAAATTCTGAGGAAGAAGAAAGCTATGTACTTGCATAGAGATTTAAAGTATGTAATATATCCACCTTGCCAAGTGTCCTCAGCTTTCTTCTTCTTTCCAGTAACGTCTTTGAAAATGTTCTAGGTCGAAGTTTTCCCATGATATTTCAAATCAACAGATCATTTGTGTGAGGTTAGAATTACACTTGACAATAATGGAGTAAAAATACACACACACAATAAAAACAGCTCCAAAAACAACATTTTGGCTTTTCTTGTGAAAGAGGGTAGCACCTTAAATGTCTTTGATAAGGTTCCAAAATTATCTCAGATTACTAAAAAGGAGGGGAGCAAAAAAAAGGTCAGTTATCAAGTTTCATGTTAAGTGTTATTTAATTTAATAAAGTACATTAATGAAAGAAACAAGTAGTTCATTTCAAATGAAAAACCATATATGCCATTATGAAATACTCTCGGTTCTTTGAAAAAAATCAGTGATTCTGAGCATTTGAGAGTGGATCTGGCAGTGATCATTAATGGCTGCTGAAAGGTGAAAATGTGCTAGGGGATTTTACAGTGGATGGATCATATTGACAGCACGGAACCCATGATCAACGTTAACATCACAAAAAGACAGACAGCGGGAGACATCCTGGGCTAGCATAGTTCATATGATGCAGGTATGAAGGAGATACCACCACCTAGCCAGTCTTCGTGTGCTCCCAAATCAAGCCTAACCTGTATCTGGTCATGCCTCTAGATCTGAATTTTTATAGGAAATACAAGGAACAGAGGAGTGGATTAAATGACACCACCAGGATACAGACTCCAAAATCTAGAATGTGGAAAATTCTGAGACAATAAGGTATTCTATAAAAATCCCTATTTTTTCATACACATTAATAGCAAAACAAAGGAAAAATGATGAAAGGGAAATATATATATTCTAAAGAGACTGAAAACATATAATAACCAAATTCAGTGTGTCGTCGTTGTTTGATCCTGATTTAAACGAACTAACTAAAAAAAAGAAGTTATGAGACAGTTTCTGACGTTTGAATACTAACTAGATTTTTGCTGATATAAAAAAACTATTACCTTAGTGGTTACCTCAGTGGGTATTATTGATTGATGACTACCTACTTAAATAATTTAAGTGGAAACAGGATGGAAATATTGATTTTTAGTAAAGACCTAAAATATTCTGATAGGGTGAAGTCCAAGTCTTGGATTCTTGGACTTTTTTTTTTTTTCCTAGCAGATTCAGATGAGACCAGTGTCTGAGGTTAAAAGCACTCATGCTGGCCTCTTGTTGATCACTGAGAAAGAATCCCCAAGGACCCCCTGTAGCTAAATTGTGAAATCCTGTGCATAAGGAGAGAGAAAAGGAGAATATATCATTTTTTTTTCCACAATGCTAATACTCAGAGTATTCTCCTGAGAAAATTGGGGGTGTGGGGGCCGGGAATAAAGCTATGTGTACCTTGCTCCTGATGAGCCTTCTCAAACTCTGAAACAATAACAGGACAACTCCCTGGAGACTAAAAAGCATCCCTGGTCAGCCTGGACCTTGGACACAATCTTGGCTTGGTAGGGCATTTTCCAGAGAGTAGGTTGCCTAAATTAGGGAAGAAGGCACACCACGTGTATATTTTTATTCCCATCTCTCTGACCTCATCTCCTTAGATCTCTATCTGCAAAGCACATTTAGCCCAATCACTGACACTCTTGGACTCAGGTTCAGACACCTCTGGGATGAGTTGTCCTACCTGTGCACCACCCCCACCTCACCCCAGCATCAACCACATGTCAGTTTTTCTATACCCTGGATTAAAAGAACGGTGTGAACACTGGAATATTGAGAGAGGGATGAGCATAGCTGACAGCTAGTTCCTGTCACCCAAGCTTCTCATTACCACTGCTGTTCCTGGAATTTTGTCGTGCTTTTCTCTGAGTTTTCCCTCTGTATTTTTTCTACCATTGAACTGTACCCATGCTACAGGGACTGTAACTGTGTTAAAAGCACAACATAACTCATAGAAATAAAGAGTGCAATGCCCCTTCCCCAAGGTATGCCTGCCAGAGAGAACTTCTCACCGATGCTCAAGAATTAACAACAGATAGAAGGATGGGGGAGTGATGAGCGGGAATGGGTAGCAACTGGAGGAGCAAAACCTTAAAACAATGGCTTTTCCTCTTGTTCTTTTCCCTTTTTCTCTCTGGGTTGACCCTCCTTTTTGCAACTCCAGTGTGTTTGGATAAGAAAGAACTAAAGTCTCACTGGTAAGGATGAGCTTCCCTTCTGAAATACCCTAAGACTTCATGACACACAGAAGGTGGGGTGAGAGTGAGCAGGCTATTTAGACCTGCCAGTAGGGAAAGTGAATGACGTTGAAAAGGAGAGCAGGATGGCGTTAACTTCCTTCTGGAGGAAAAATCAACCCTTAGATGCTGATAATATGGGGGTTTTGTCACAGAAATCAGTTGAATGAGTAGCTGGAAGGAAAGGTCATGAGTTGGTCTATATAGATGTTGATTTTGTTAATCTTTTTGTTGGACATAAATAGGGTGGCTTGCTGGCTCCCCGTAATCTTCTCATTGACAATACCCATAATAATTCACTCCCTACCTCTGGAGTAACCATTTTCTTTTCCCTCACTTTCCTTTCACACCCACACATAAAGCCAAAATGCAGTCATGTGTTTGGGTGGGAGCTGCCATTCTCTTATTTGGCCATGTATCCTTGACTTTGGTGATTGAACAAGAAAGAGCACTTGACTCAATCTAGACCCATCATAATATCCACATTAACTGGGTCTAGGTTTGGCACATAACTGAATCTGAGCCTAAGAAATGCCATCCCCTGGATTTTCAAACTTGAGCTGTGGATTAATGTTGTTTTCTTTCTGATCAACAAGCCAGAGAGAAGTGCACCCAGTGCACCCAGATGTGTTATCTGTAGGCAACACAGTTTCCATCCTCATGGAGAAGCTAAACCAAGAGAAGGAAATTGACACGCAAATAACCAGAGTAAAGGCAGTAAGAACTTGGCCTTGATGGTGTTTGATTTCCTGATGACATCTGCCTCCTCCTTAGCAAACCCTAACTTTGCCTTTCCACTTTTTGGTTACCTGAGCCTATGAATTCTTTTTTAGACTAAGCAAGTTTAAGATATATTTCTGTTGCCAGAAACCAAAGAGCCCTGAAACAAAAATGAAGTGATCACAACTACCAGGTTGTTGATATATCCATGAATGTTAGCTCCAGCAGTAACCCAAATATAGATTGCTATAAAAGATTTTTTTTCCTAATACCATCCCTCTAAAAAAAAAGTAATGTCATTGTAGTAACTGAAAATAGTTGGCTCTGATGTTTGCTGTCTAACTAGTATAATTGGCCTGTTTGCAAATGACTGGTTGCAGTATTGGTAATATCGGCTCCACATTTGTCAGGCTCCAAATTTCTGTGTTAGTTCAATAAAGGTAAGTGCAATGAAGAGCCAGTATTACTTGAATCATTTGCAAAAAGGAGTTGTTTCTTGTCAGTCTCTATCATTACATTTGTCCTTAGTCCTTGTTATATACAGTTGTCATAAACTCTGGTTTGATTTGGTATTTAAGAAATTGGGAACTAGCAATGTTCTCCTTCTAACAGTAGCATACGCATATCCTTGGTCCTTGTATTGATGGTTCACCTTTTGGTTTGTGGCTTTACTTTTTCTCTCCCTCCAGATTTGGTGCCTATTACCCTTAGTTAGGCAGCAAATTATCAGCAGAAAATTACAAATATATGCATATGTCCTTCCAAGTCATTCATTTCCAATCTTGTTTTTCCCAGCCTGCTGTGAGAAGTATTAGGATTTACTTAAATTTACTTAAATTGGGCGCCTGGGTGGCTCAGTTGGTTAAGCGACTGCCTTCGGCTCAGGTCATGATCCTGGAGTCCCTGGATCGAGTCCCGCATCGGGCTCCCTGCTCAGCAGGGGGTCTGCTTCTCCCTCTGACCCTCCCCCCTCTCATGTGTTCTCTCTCATTCTCTCTCTCTCAAATAATAAATAAAAAATCTTAAAAAAAATTTACTTAAATTATGCTATTACATATAACAAAATTATTTCAGTTATACAAGATGAATGAACCATGAAGAAAATGATTGGTTCACCCTGGGAGAAGAGAGATTTTAATAAGGAGTACATAAAGCATTCAAGTTATCTGACAAATAGGAAAGATCTAGATTTCCTTCTAAACTAGAGCATGGTTTAGAAACTAAAATGATTGTTTCCACTGAAAGGATCCTATTTAACCATTAGGTTTTTAGAACGCAAGGCAAGCAGTAAGTTAGTTGGTTTTAGGTGTTTCTGTGTCCCACAGCCCAAATACTACCACTATCATATATTTGCTTTAATTAATTTATAGATTATCTCATTTTTATGAACTGATAATTACTTAGTATGTCATATCCCGAAGTCTTCCAAGATAAATGGTTTAACAGAATAACGAGTGTCATTTAAAAAAAAAAAAATAAAAGGTTTTTGTGGCAAAACAAGTTTGAAAACCACGAAGTGGTTTCTTTACTGCAGGGGCTCTGAGATTCTTTAACATGGTAATATGTATTGGGAATCTCCACCATAGAGATCACATCTCCCATACCTGTTTTTTTATGGAATTCTTTCTGAGTAGCATATCTTGTGAAACTGGAATTCCTCTACACATGCGTTAATCCTCTACTAGTATCATTGGCAAGGATTAGAAATATTAATAAATGATGGGGCCCTTGGGTGGCTCAGTCGGTTAAGTTGTCTGCCTTTGGTTCAGGTCACGACCTCAGGGTCCTGGGATTGAGCCCCGCATCAGGCTCCTTCCTCAGTGGGGAGCCTGCTTCTCCCTCTCCCTCTGCTGCTCTCCCTGCTTGTGCTCTCTCTTGCTATCTCTCTGTGTGTCAAATAAATAAATAAAATCTTTAAATAAATAAGTAAGTAAGTAACATAAGGCAGTCAAATTTTCTAACAGAAGGAAAGATCCTCCCTCCCCTGTCTTTGGTTCATGAGCTTTTGGTTGAATGAACAGTGCTTGAAACACTGACCACTGATAAGACAAAAGAAACCACCTTTTCATTAATAATGAAAATATGTTCAGGCACTTGGCCTTGAGCAGACGAGGGAAGCACGAAATCGATGCTGTCACAGATACCTACCATATAACTCAGATTGGTAAACTGCCAGCCACAAGCCTACATCCATTTTACCTGCAAGAACTCATTGAAGGTGAATTGTTTTTGTGAGGTAATTTTGCAAATTGTCCCCCCAAAGCACTTGCCCACAGTTTGGGGCCTGTTTGCCCTTCCGGGTTACCAGGTTCCAGGCTAATCTGGTACACATTTTGGTAAGGATTACTGTGATAGCAATGGTTCTCTTTTTATAAATAATTGGTAGCCTGAGTTGGATAAGTCCCCTGAGTATTTAGGTTCAGGTATATTTCTTATAAACTCTTATCAGAGTGCAGTTCTTCTCATAATGCCTGCTCTGCATCCTTAGAAGTTGTTGATAATGGTGACAGAGGTTAGGATCCATTCATGTATGAGTTTCTTTTTAAAACATCAGCTAGAGGGGCATCTGGGTGGCTCAGTCGGTTATGCATCCAACTCCTGATTTCGGCCTGTGGTTTCAGGGTTGTGAGTTTGAGCCCCACATCGGGCTCCACACCCATGCTTAAGGTTCTCTCTCCCTCTTCACCTCCCCTCTCCCTCTCTTGAAAAAAAAAAAAATCAGCTAGATTCTTACCCATCAAAAACAAGTTTCCAGTCATGTGAGCTCGTTAAACAATTTGTTGATACAAAAGGGAGTTAAGCAAAACAACCAGCTATAGACATGGTTTTAAGATTTTAACCTAAAATGAAAGTCCTATCATTTATTTATCCTTAACAACAAATGACCACTACAGACACTTGAAATCATTTATTCAAGGCATTTTTACATAATCTTGCAATCCATAATATAAGCATATAATAAAAGAATGTGAGGGTGTAAAGAAGAATATAAAGCCAGTGTCTGGGCATTTAAAATAAGAGCTCTTCAAAAAAGTTACAAATGTTTTACACATAGGTTACCTGAAAAATTTGGAAGAAATTAAAACGTCATTAAAAACATTACTATACCAGATCACATGTCACTTAGTTCGTAGCAAGCAGCTATATATTAATTAAAAGTTTATATCCTGTGAGCTAAGACTTAATACATTTTACATTCAAGTTGAAATATTTCAGCACCATTTTGGTTTGAAGGATAAATGAAATGCTTTAAGTGTTCAAAAGTGGCCCAGGACTTTTGGTAATTGGGAATGAAATTGAGCTGTTAATTGAATATGTTGATTGTGAATATGAATTCTAGACATAGAAAGTATAGAAAAAGGGTAATTTTTACTTATCAGTGACTATATGGTTAATATCAAAACAAGTTATGTTTAAAACAAAATATTGTCTGTATTTTCAGAAAGTTTGCTGAAGATGAATTCTCAGTGCCACAATCATTTTAGTGCACTGAATTTCCTCCAGAATCTGAATATTGGGGATGTTTGTAAGTGTGATTATCCTATGAGATGTCAGAGAGAGAAAAAATTGCTCATTATTATGAATAATACCTAGTGAATAATTAGATGATAGAGATTGTGAATAAAATTACTATGTAAAAAAATATAGATTTCCTGGAAATAGGCAATGGATTCTTGTGAATACGTGTGGATTCGCATGTTATAGTACTGTTGGGAGACTGAACCTTAGCCTCAAAAGTCAAGACATCTTTAATCTAGACTATGGTCTGAATAATTATGAAGCCACTAATATGGCATATGGAAGGAGTCAATAAATTATTTTCCTATTTAGCCCATTTTTTTCAGAGTCTTTATTAGTCTAAAAGCCAGTCCCTTTTCAGTACTTAACATTCTTAGGTTTACTTCTACTTCCTATTGTAAAAATATTTTATGTGGAATTTGGTAAGACTGGATTAGGTTTTTTATTTAAATTTTATTAATGGATGACTTTTACCAGCTAATCATTATACGTGAGTTTTTGTGGTTATTCAGAGGAGAGATCCCTTGAGGTTCAAAAATATTAAGTGTTAAATCAATACTTGGGAGTTCTTTGGGAGTGTTTAGGCATAGGAGGAAAGAATATTTATATAAGGGATAAGCAAGAATCTTTAGCTTCCTAATTGAAACTTTTTTTTTTTTCAAAATCAACCAAATAGTAGGTGTTATATTTAAGAGGCAGACATTTCAAGGATTGAAAACATAGTTTTAATTATTAGTAACACATACATGCATATAACTATTTATTTTAACTTATTTTTTAAAATAAAATATGGTCATGAAAAACAATAGTGCTAAAAATAGAAAATTTTAGACATGTACTTATAGTTGTTAAAAATGAAATAAGGTGAACCTAAAGGGTAATAATGATATTTTTAATACTTATTGAGGTTAGGGGACAGGTTTTTTTTTTTATATCCCAAGCATGTAAGTGCCTGACATGTATTAGGCCCTCAAATGATGATGGGTGGACAGACAGATGGAAGGCTCAGTGAATGATAGTAAATGTCTTCTCATATGTGTCCAAAGACCGTAATATAGTGTTTACAGGGGTAAGAAGCTCAATGAAATGATAGGCCTTAATGTGTAGATGCCAGTCTGGCTCAGTATTAATACTGACAGTAGTTTTGTTTTGTTTTGTTTTGTTTTTTAAAAAAGCAAGTATATTAAAATACCTCTATTAGAAAAGACTATGACTTGAAAGGATGATTCTACAGTCTTAAAACTAAAAAAGCAACTTAAGGCAAAGAGGTACATCAAAGAAGCTACTCCATAGCTCAGGTACTAGCTCAGTGAAAGTTCTGGGCTCTCTCAAGCTGCATTCTCTGTTGGTAAGTATGTGCCCTGGCAGATGAGGATGGCATCCACCCCGGGATGACTGTCCATCTCTAGCCCATCTTGCTGCGCTGGGCATTAGTGAGTGCAGGATGACTCTTAGGAGTTGGTGTTGACTTCACAACTCTATGACATACGATACAGGGATGCCAACTCACTTTTAAATTTTACCAAACTAGAAATCCCTCGCTGGAGATTTTAATACTGGCTAATGTAGGAAGACTTCTGCCTAAGCCCTACTAACTTAAAAGTGTCCTTTGATTTCTCTCTGTACCTTTTGGAACTAGGAAAAAAAGCAATCTTCCAAATTTTGTTGTGGCACATGGTTTCACAGTTTTAAAATAAAATCACAGCTGTCTCATTATGCAACACAGTCGTTTGTTTTACAGAAAGTTATTTTTTTTTCCCTTATTCACCAGCTCCTCAACTATGTAATGTTATGTGCTTTGCTAATTTGGTTTATACTTCAGACACACAGAAAGAAAAACAAAAAACAAAAAACATGTATTACTGAGTCCTGGATGACCTGATAATGTTCCTATATCTAGATATTATGTTATGTACTCTGGATAATTTAAATTTTTTTTTAGCATTCTTCATTTTAAAGCTGAACATTAAAAAAAAATGTAGAAAAGCTGAAAATCCTAAGATGTTTTTCATTAATGTTTTAAAATATTTGAGAGACAGTTGTGGTTTTGGGAACTTGTTTGTATGATTTTTATGTCAACCAGGAAAATTTTTCAGTTAACTGTTCTACATACTTAAATGCATACATAGTTTCTCTGAATGTATCACATCTATATCAGAATGACTTCCCGTAGACAAAGCTGTCCTCCATACACCAGTCCCCAGAATGGTGATTTTAAGAATGCCACTCAAAAGGTCTGCCCATAGGAAAATTAAAGAATTGAGGCAGCATCAACGAATGTCAGACAGGAGTTAGGCAGCTCAGTTACTTAATTTGTTCCAAAACAAAAGCTGACTTAAGTCAGAATAAAATTGTACACTTAACAGAAAGACAGGAGTTTACTAATTTTAAAATGTAAACATAAAATTTTATATAGGGATGTAACTATCTGAGTACATATATTGCCATTTCTCTGCTATATAGTAATATTTCTTGACACCAATGGTAATGTTTGTTCCTTCGTCAGCACCAAATGTGTCTGTATCTGTTTGAACAGTAGGAGCCTCCTTTCTAAATTAATCTATGCTAAGACAAATACAAGCCAGTTATTGTTATGGTTCACTGAAATCAAGAAAATTCTCAGTTAATAGTAATTTTGGTTCATTCACTAAAATGTTATTTTCCCTTTTACACTATAATTTCCAAAGGAGCATAACAAATTTGGATTTCCTTCAAAGAGCCAAAGTGTACATCTACAGAATGGAAACACTGTGTTCATTCACAAAGTAATATGAATAATATTAAAAATTTCCCAAGTAATGCCAATTTAAATGTTCAAAATCCAGTTATGTGCTTTGTTATAAAACAGTCCAAACAAAAATTCCTTTGTTGCTTTCTGTTCTCTCTTTCAAAATCTATAAATCCTACTGAAGTTAATCTATTTTTTCCCACTTCAGAACACCAGGCACTGATTTATCCATTAGGAGTTTTGGCTTGCTTTCTAATACCTAGATTAAGAAAACAAAATAAGACAAATTATTAACTTGATAATATTCTGAGTGAGTACAGTAGACAAGTTTAACATTGACCCTTTAAAAAACATTTGTAGTAATTTCCCTCCACGTATGCAGTAGTCACCTCGTGAAATTACCCAATACATTATTTTAATAATGTTTGAAGGAAGCGACTATGTTAGCTGCCGAAAGTGTATGCCTGATACCTACAGACTTAATGTTCAGAGTTAAAAGAAACAGCCTCTGAATTAATCAAGAGTAAAGCAGGACTCAGAGGACCAGCAGCCCTGTCCAGATGAGTTCACTCCATGGAGTGGGGCGTGTCCACCTAGAAGCAGGTTCATGGCCACTGCACCATCTCGGGTTGCTCCTTTCCCAGCGTGGTTTTGGATGTAAACGGATGCCTTCAAAAGCAGAGACTGAGTCAAAGCCAACCAATCCAATATGTCATTTATACTGTGATCATAGATCCCCATGTAAAGAAACTAAGCAGTCCAAATCATAAACCAGTGATTTCCAAATATTAAGTTTTGTGAGAGGAGAAATTAATCGTAGTATCATAAAACTGAACTGGGCCACAGTCCCTCAGTCCATTTTTTTGTTGACAATGAGGAAAAAGAGGAGAGAGGTGGAACTCCTGGGTGGTTAAGCATCCAGCTCTTGGTTTCAGCTCAGGTCATGATCTCAGGATCCTGAGATCGAGCCCTGCATTGCGTGCTTAGTGTGGAGTCTGCTTGACGTTCTCTCAATCCCTCTGCTACTGCCCTAGCGTACATGTGTGTGCGCCATGTGCTCGCTCTCACTCTCTCTCTGTCTCTAAAAAATAAATAAATCTTAAAAAAAAAAAAAAAGAAGAAGAAGGAGAGTGGATATATCAAAGGCACACCCTGTCCTTCTGGGTAGTTTTTATGCACCAGTGGAAAGTTCTCCAGTATGTGATTAGCATGAAAACACTGAGCGAACTGAGGGATGATACATCTTGAAGAGTTAAAAAGGTACAATAACATTACCAAGGGAATCACATGCCGCGCTGTTCTCAGAACCACCAGACTGACCACGCAGCTTTAGGCAAGTTACACTCCTTGCTCAAGGAACTTCAAAGACTCCCCATGGCCTTCAGAATGAAGTTCAAACTTTCTAGCTTGCTCTTCAATGCTCCCTTTGATCTGGTCCCAACTTACTCTTCCATCCTTTTCGCCCAAATCTTAACTCCTTAGCCACACTAGAAGACTTGGTTTTCCAAATATGCCCTGCAGTTTCTCCCTGCTGTGGGGTGGCCAATGATGCTGACTCCTCCTGGCATGCCCTTCCTTAACTGCCCCCCAGGCCAGTCCTCCTCAGCCTTCAAGGCCCAGTTCACATCCTGTCCTAAAGCCACTCCTGAATCTCAGCCAGAGGAAATCTCTCCTTCCTCTGAATGCCGATTCCCAGCAAGGGAGACCAGAAGCAAAAGTCAGAATAAAGGAGGCAGGCATCGTTCTCCTGAAGGTGAGGGTTCCTTTCTCAAGGTCTCTGCACATCTTTCATTAGTTTCCACTCATAGAGTGGATCTTGTTATTTGATTACAAAGCACTGTGGGTCCTTTCACCTTCCCATATTTCCATCTGATCCATATTGCTTATTAAAATTTTACCTCAACCACTCTTGCAATTTAGTTACAGTCAGTGACACCTGGTTTAAAAAAAAGAAAAGAACAACTCTGTGCTGGAGCAATATAATGATTTTTATTTGTACTAAATACTTGGCAATATCCAATTCAGTAGATTCTACTCGTGAACATCCTCTGCTACAGGAGTTACATCTCCAGACCTGTTCTTAGTGCAAGGTCAGTCGTTGTATCTGGGGGTCACCCAGCAGATAGCAGAGGTCCTTCTGTTTCCCCTGCATTTCATCTTACCCCTCATAGAGTTTCATAGTGCCTCTCTACTCCAGTTATATGTGTATTTCTCTCGGCCTCTCAATTCCACAGCCTAAATTCCCTGAAAGAGAGGGTCATTTCTCTACTGTGCGAGTGTTGAATTAGAGTCTACATGGTGGCAGGCCTGTACCCGGGAAACGGGTGGACAGGGGTCTAGGTCCCAGCCATGATAGAGCGGATAGGAGACAAACATCATACAGGAGATTCACAAGTAATTAATTGAGAATTGTTGTAACACAACTACAAGGGAAGAGTATAAAGGGTCAGAAATCATACTTATCTTTGCCTTACTCTCTAATACCTAGTGTATGGCCTCAGTAAAGACAAAGTGCAAAAGTGAGAATGCCGATGAATAAACAGAGAATGAGTGAATAAGGAATCCTAAAAATTAGGAGAAATTAATTAATCCATGTATTTTACATTATTTTAGTTTATCTTAGCTTCAATTACACTGACGTGCTGAGGATTTTCATTTATACTTTGATCAGCTCCACACAATAGGGGCCATAAACCCAGCCAGGTTTTCTGCCTGATGGGCACGTTCAGGAGGATATACTGGATTTTCTTTTTCCGGTGCTATCCCTTTGCTGTCATAGGCTGCATCTATCCCTAGAGCTGTGATGAAACTTGTCCAGTACAGGATCGGCTCCTTCATGGAAGAAGAAAAAGGCTCCCTCCAACGGCAATGCAGCCCAAGCCACGGTGCCTGGCCCTGTCCATGAAAAATGGACTGCTCTACAGAAGCCTCACACTTCCACTGGCCAGGAGCCCGGGGTGGGGAAGAACCTGCACAACCAGGCTGAGGTGAGTTTGGGAAATCCCACAAACTTCAGATTTACGTGAGGCCAGCCACTGCCCTGGTTTGTGAATCCAGGAGAAATGTGTGTTAAGTGTAAATCACTAGTGTAAGCTCTAGTGACAAGTCTCCACGTGACCCCTGAGGCACTGGTGCCCTCTCCCACGTTGCTGCATGTTCAGCATCATTCTAATGCTGTTGTTCTGGTTGGGATCAGTCACAGGTGGCACAGGGGTTTAGGCTTGCTAGCCCAGCAACACTAGAGCAGACAGGGCTTCAAGGACGGAGGAGGACAGAGACAAGCCAATCACACTACCTAACTCTGCTCCCATTACTTTCATCACAGCGTCACCCCTATTAATATCCATGTGCTGGGATTCCCTCCGAGATTTCATTCAAAGAAGGGTTTAGGGGCTAGGCAAATGGAGGAACCTCCACACAGCACTCCTTTTTGTAGGGTATTTTTCTAGTACTTGTGGTTTTAGAACTCAAATTTGTAAAATCTTGGTTTCTACAGAACAGTCGGTCTGACCTCTTCAGTGGAGTGCTTTAAAGCAGTGATTTTCAAAATGCACTTTAAAGAACTCTTGGAATTTCTTCAGAGCTGCTTCATGGACGCTGGCGAAGAGACAGGAAATCCAACTGTTTGGGATCCCACAAGGTCACCCACACAGCATATGGCATGTTTTACATACTCAGCCACCACACGGGCTTTTCTCAGTAAACAGTGTGTTCTGTGTGCATGTCTTGTCTCGGAAGCTAAGCTTTAGGATGATAAAAACCGGAGTACATCTCCCCACCCCCTTCTCTAGCATCACCAAAGAAAGATCGGCTCTAATTTTGTGATAGCACGGACAGTAGTAGAAACAGACACAGGTAGGGGCGCTTGGGTGGCTCAGTCAGTTAAGCATCTGCCGCATCAGGTCATGAGCTCAGAGTCCTGGGATCGAATCAGATTCCCTGACTCAGAGTCCCTGCTCAGAGGGGAGTCTGCTTCTCCCTCTCCCTTTGCCCCTCCCCCCACTCGTGCTCGAGCTCTCTCTCTCTCTTTCTCTCTCTCAAACAAATAAAAATAAAAATCTTAGAAAAGAAACAAACACATGTATAATGCCTGTCAGTGAACTAAAACGCTTCGAGAGGAGAATTCTAAGCTAGGCAAAGAGGACTCACGGTGAAATCGTGCAGCCCGAGGCATAGGCATGGTGTCCCGTGTAGCGGATTTCACAGCGCACAACGTTGTTGGAATAGTCCGATTCAGGCACCAGGTAGCTGGGGTTCACACTGACCTAGGCAACATAAACATCATCCATGTTTCAGATTTCATCAGCAGTGTTTGCTGGTTAATTTCTTCCTATTTCCACAGGGCTAGAACAAGGAAATGCTTCAACTAAATCAAGCAGGGAGGGGATTTAAAAAGTAAAGCAAGTGGTGAAATTCTGGAGAAGTTATAGAAGGAGGCTCTATATTTTCCCCCTGAAGTTCCTTAAAATATTTTTTTTTCATATAGGTAGGTTGGTTTAGAAATATTTCTAGGAGACCTTGAATTGCTTGCAGGATTATGGTTATCTCACAATGAATTCACAAGGGGAAGCCCACTGAGTTGCAGTCGAAATAAATTAAAGTTTTCTATTTTCAAAGGTCTCTACCTTTAGAATGTAGTTTCCAGGTTTTACATCCGTAATATCAATCCACTGGCAGTCTATGTCTGCATTATAGGTATCATAACAGCCAGGACTCAACCCCTAAAACAAACAAAATTTAAAAATGTAAAAAGATGGTATATGGTTAGAGTATGCTAAAGAATGTGCTTATTATTTGCAAATTAAATTTTAAGTTAGTACTTACAAGAGTTTGACATAAAACTATACTTATATTGCATCTCCTTTGAGAAGTACATATTACTCAGCCTTATAGCACCTCCAGCTAAAAAAAATACAGGACTAATATAAGTAGTAGTACATCTAGCTTCTTAAAAGTGTCATCAATCACCAGTGATAAATACAATCTTAAGTGACAGAATAGGCCTCCATCAAAATTCTAGAATATCACCAGTTCGGGAATAAAGGCCATGTAATAATCCACCTAACTCACATGTCCTCAGTACAAACCTTCCCACTTTCTCTTGGAAATCACCTTCCTTTACTCTGAATGCCCCGATTTTATAGTGTTTGTCCTCTAATGCTCTGTATTATAATAGTACCCTATAAGAATATATCCAACTACAGATTATAAACTCCCTGAGGCTGGAGTCTTTGTTGCATTTTTGAGTAGCTAACATTTATAAAGTATGTAGTATGTGCCAGGAACCATTTTAAACATGTTACACCTATAAATTCAATTTTCACAAGTACGTGAGATAGGTGCTATTCTTATCCCCATTTTGCAGGTGAGGAAAATGAGTCATTTTAATGTCAATCAAGTCACTCGAGGATATATAGATAGTAAGTGGCTGAGCTGGCTTTCAGTTTAGATGTTGAGGGCCCAGGGTCCCTGGGTCCCCACCACACTATTCTCTTTCTCTCATTGCTACTGAAATATGTTATTGAATTAAAGGGATGCATGTATGTCTCAGTAAATCGATACTACCACATCACTCCACTTGCTAAGATACTCCCTTCAATAAGGAAATGAGTGCCTTCTACAGGCAGGGAGGAGAAAAATTCCAGTAAGATAGGGTCCTTGCTCTCCAGAGAGTTACAGCCTGGGGAAATTTGCTCAAATTGGAGTCCGTAGGTATGTTCTTGATTCCTTTAGTTCTTCTTGAGAACTTTGAATTGTATTTTCATTCTAATACGAATCTAAAGTAAATTTAAAAGCATATGCTAGAATCATTTTAACTCATTACTTCCATTTCATTTCAGCCCCCCAAATTTCTTCGGTGCTTAAGATCACTTTGGTCACCAAAGAGATGGCAAGATCCTCTAAGCATATTCTAGCAATACTGGTGTGGCTCTTGCTGGATTGGGGAAGAAGGGCACAGCACCTGTGATCTCATTCAGCACACAATAGCACAGACAGGCCAAACTCAAAAGTACCTGTGCCTCAGCAGGGAGAACCATATGGAGATTTTTCAGTTTCTGGGCCCAGCACATTAATTCTGATTCTGGCACATACTAGATACTCAGTAAGCATTAGCTATTGTAGTTGTTGCTACTACACCTAACACCAAGTCCCACCACCTCCCATGGCGTTGTAACACCTCCAATCATTGGATGAGCTATGTATTTAAGACTGTTTAAACAATGCCACAATGCTGATCTTACCTTCAAGTGAACAAAAGAGCTTTAATGAGCGCTGAAATTGGTACTCCTGCTAGCAGGATTTAAGTCAAGTTTTAACTTTGATTATTTGAACTAGCGCACAAATAACGGGAATTTTTAAGGCTATTGAAAAATCAGGCATGTCCTGTATTCAAAATCGAACTTTAAAAACAGATGAAATGTAGAGACCCTTGGGGCGCCTGGGTGGCTCAGTCGGTTAAGCGTCTGCCTTTGGCTCAGGTCATGATTTCAGGGTCCTGGTATTGAGCCCCGCATCAGGCTCCCTGCTCAGTAAGGAACCTGCTTCTCCCTCTCCCCGCCCCCGACTCATGCTCTCTCTCTCTCAAATAAATAAAATCTTTAAAAAAAAAAAAAAGAAAGAAATGTAGAGCCTTAACTAATGCTGTCTAAATTAGCTGTTTGGTTTTAGCAAAAGAGAAGCGGTGGTTACATTAAATTAATGAGGTTAATGTAACTGTTTCTAGTTTCATATATGTTGAAAATGTAAATTTGTTATCTAAGAATTAAGAGTTATATGGAAGTATAGATATAAGGAAGTGATATCTACTTTTATATTTGGATACATTCAAACAACATTGTAATACAACTATTCTAAGTCAACATTGGGGTTTTGTGAGAGTTGTTTTGCCCCTTTAAGTGAAGTCCATGTTCAAGAAACACCAGTCTAGTGAAAAACACAAATACATCAATCACTTGCAATGCAAGACCTGGTGAACAGTGGTTTAAATAGGACATAAACGGAAGATGATTAATAAGAAAGCTACCATAGAAAATGAAGTGGGGTCACCCCAAGGAACTGGAAAACTAGAAGAACTATAAATACCTAGAGACCTAAATTCAAATATTTCAACAGAGAGCTGTCCAGAGTGCCTCTTTTTCTAAATGGAAAGAATAAACGCCAGGGCCTCTGCATAGGCGGGCGGCCACTGCGGAGATCGTTGAGCGAAAAGGGGATCTCTCTGCCCACATATGTGTAATGTGTGGGTAGGTTACCTCAACTTTTAGTTAAAGGGTAAGTGCTGCCCCCAGAGCATGTGGAATTGAACCTCTTCCCCCTCCCATTGCTCTGATGTTTTAAGTTCAGAGAAAGAAACAGCGGTAACATTTAGGTCACTAAAAAGCTTCTAGCCACAGCCCCGGAATTTGCTCCCCGAGATGCTAGCTGCTGATCCTTTCCTGCCCTGCGTTATGTACGTTCACTGCTCCTTGCCAGAATTTCGGCTGCACTAAAATTACAACGTCCTCTTACAAATGAGGGTGTCTTGTGGAAATACTGGCATGGCTTTTAACTGACACACATTTTCCCATTTATAAGACATACACACTGCTTAGGTCAGCACTATTTTTAAAAATCCATCCAAAGGACATCTGACATCAATTATACTGTAGGTTTAACTACATATGCGTGGAGAAAGAAATTGTGTCCTTCTGCTCCCATTTGCATGCTTGAAAGAGACTGGTTTTAAAGTGCTTTTTAAGAAACTTAGGTTCTCTCTTTTCTAACCCCAATCACCATTCTCTCTCTAACTTAAGAGGTGGAGGGAGGAATGGTTTTTTTGTTTTGTTTTGTTTTGTTTTTGTTTTTGTTTTTTTAATTCTTATGTTAATCCCCATACATTACATCATTAGTTTTAGATGTAGTGTTCCATGATTCATTGTTTGTGCATAACACCCAGTGCTCCATGCAGAATGTGCCCTCCTCAATACCCACCACCAGGCTAACCCATCCTCCCACCCCCCTCCCCTCTAGAACCCTGTTTGTTTTTCAGAGTCCATCGTCTCTCATGGTTCGTCTACCCCTCCGATTTCCCCCGCTTCATTCTTCCCCTCCCGCTACCTTCTTCTTCTTCTTCTTTTTTTTTCCTTAACATATATTGCATTATTTGTTTCAGAGGTACAGATCTGAGATTCAACAGTC
Source organism: Neomonachus schauinslandi (assembly GCF_002201575.2). Taxonomy (NCBI): domain Eukaryota; kingdom Metazoa; phylum Chordata; class Mammalia; order Carnivora; family Phocidae; genus Neomonachus; species Neomonachus schauinslandi. The sequence continues at coordinate 15,077,340 of NC_058409.1, forward strand.
TTGCACAATTCACAGCGCTTACCAGAGCACATACCCTCCCCAGTGTCTATCACCCAGTCACCCCATCCTTCCCACCCCACCCCCCACTCCAGCAACCCTCAGTTTGTTTCCTGAGATTAAGAATTGGGAGGAATGGTTTTGAAGGTGAGAACACAGAAGTGTCTTCACCGTTATTTACCAAGCCAGTTAAAGAGTACAGAATGAGTGCAGATCCTGGACACCAGTCAGATTTGTTCAGGGACTAAACCGCTTCTTTCTACTGTGAAACATAGCAACTATGCACATGCACTTTCTATGATGATGAAATTCTTTAAAAATAATTTGAATCTGGGGAGCCTGGGTGGCTCAGTCACTTAAGCGTCCGACTCTTGATTTCAGTTCAGGTCATGATCTCAGGGTTGTGAGATCAAGCCCCATGTCGGGGATTCTCTCTCTCCCTCTCCTTCTACCCTTCCCCACCCTTTCTCTCCCTCTCTAAAAATAAATACATTAATTATAATAATTTGAATCATCAAGTGACCAGCTTCCTTTTCCCAATTATTTTCCATCTTGACTAGATGACCCCCTAAATCAAACAGTTTATATAAAAATGACTGGCAGGAGGAAAGAAAAAGAGAAGACCACACTGTTTTCTCTCTGAAGCCTGCGGGTTCCTGAGGTCAGGGGGCCAACCCACCTGTGTATGCGCAGTACATGCAAATCGCCTGTGGTAGCCATAGTCACAGGATGTGTCCTCAAGACAGAAACTGGCTTTGTGGCCTTCAGCCACTCTCCTCTGGGTACCAGCATCAAGTAGGTCATAGTGGCTGAATTCATCCATGCTGTGGTAATGTCTGATGTCCCACACAACACAGAGACAGAGATCAGTAACATACGGAGAAAGGCATGAGGACTTTAGATGACTTCCCCACTGCCTCCCACACTTGTTTTCACATTACAATTGAGATCCAGTTTATCTTCTTAAAGCTAGATTCATGCTAGCTTTTTTTTTTCCCCCAGGAAGAGCCATCTATCAGAACTGTAAGCCTTTAAACTTGCTTCTAGGAAAAAAGGACTTCTTTTGAGTATTTTGTTTTCCTATTCCACCCTGTTTTATCTTTGAATATTAATTAGAAGTAGACACTAAATGATCTGTGTTTAAGTAAAACCTGCCATATGCTCTCTAGTCTGTTTCTTTTGGCTTCCAGTACTGATGTTTCATTCCAAATAAAAGAAGAGCACATGACTCTTGGGAGGTTTCTGTGAGATTTTAAAAAAATGTAAAACCATTACTAAAATGCAAGGGAGAAGTACTGGTATGTTTCCCCCATCATTATTATTTAACTAGTATAAACTTTTATTTAGAAATAAAATAATTCTATTTTATCAAAAAATTAGGTGTTCTTATCTGCTTTTCTCATTTCATTAAAGGAAAGGTGCTGAGCCATGTATCTTCTCACATAAGGAAAGAACAAGAAAAAATTGCTCAAATTGCAGAAGGTTTCAGGGTATCCATCAGGATTTCCTGGCATTACCAGGATTCCCGGGCAAGTTACCAAGGCAAATTATAGAATCACCTTATATAGAGATCTTTAAATTTAGGACAGAACAGACAATTACCCTGGGTTTAACACAGGCAAAAGATAGAGGTAGGTCCTTCTCAGCTCATGGAGTATATCATCTCTATCTTTCTTTGAGGTTGGTGTATGAATCCTTCTGATAACAACTTGTAGTTTTTATTAAATGCTAACTAGGGCGCCTGGGTGGCTCAGTCAGTTAAGCGTCTGCCTTTGGCTCAAGTCATGATCCCGGGATCCTGGGATGGAGCCCCGAATCAGACTCCCTGCTAAGCAGGGAGTCTGCTTCTCCCTCTGCCCCTCCTCCCACTGGTTCTCTCAATTTCCCTCTCTCTCTCAAATAAGTAAATAAAATCTTTAAAAAAAATACTAACTAACTGTAGATGATTTTGGCTATAACAAGCTTTTTTTAGAAATCTTACCTGTAGTATATTGGAATAAAATTCTAGTGAAGCCAATTGCTGGAACGTATCAGCAATTTTAATGAACTGGACTTAGAATTTCCATTTTGAAAACAGGATCTGGTAGTTGATGTATTTTCTTAAAGAAAGACTCCCTTGATGATGTCACATTACACAGAGAATTTTCTAGAAATAAGACTTTGCATTTGCACATCAAGAACTACCTGAAAAAGGAAGAGGCAACTCGGAAGTACCCAGGAGGCCCATCCACTTACTGGTGACAGCTGTGCCATTCCCAGGAATATCTCGGTCGGCTTGGTAAGAAATCTGATGTCCCTTGGTTTTTCACTCTTTGGGGGAATCTTAGCAGCACCCTGTGATCATAATCTCTGACATCTGCTCTATATGCTGTGCTGTGATTTTGAAAAAGAAAACATTACTTTCACAGGATATTAACTGAAGACAAATTCCAAGCAAAACCATTTCCATTTTATAATAGCAACTACCTCCCACCTCCAACTAGACTATCAGTTGCAAGAGGCATTTTGCTTATTTTGTTTATTGCTGAATCTCCAGGTCCTAGAACAGTGCCTGGCAAGTGGCCAAAGTTCAGTGAATATTTGTTGAATAAGTGAATAAATGACAACTATGGAAATCTGCAGTAAAGTGTGAAAAAGGATAATAAAATTAGCACTACAAATGTACATGTGATAAGTAAATTCTGTATTTATAATCAGTTCTTGTTTAACCACGTGAATGAGTAGAAAGTATCCCAAATAAAAAAAAAATCCTATGTACTTATTAAGAACTTTGAATTCATCAATAGGTTTCTTCTTAAACACTTTCCTAAGATGTAAAGTGGAGAAATAATTCTAGAAGCATACACCCAGATTAGATAAATAATTTGTAACTTCGCTATCTTGAAAACAATGGCATGACTGTAATAATATCCTAGGGAGTGCAATAGAGGGAGTGATGCAAGACTTAATGAAAATGGTAAGTTCGGCTTTCTTCTCTTCCTTTAGCCTGACAGTTCTGAAGGGTCAGAGAGGGAGAAATATACAACTGAACAGATAAATATTACTCTGTCCCTTCTAACGTATTTTGTGTGAATATATATATTCACATACTGTTGAGTATTTTCACTTTCCACTTGAAAAATTTTTATGAGACCTATCAGAACATCTTTTGCTCCCTCTGCTGGTTTCCCAGAAGCAAAGTCAGAGAATTCCATTCCCCAAACTGCTATGATTTTATTTTAGCACTGATTCAAAAACAAAGCTCTTGCTCATGCTCTTATTCTGGCTGAAGTAATACCAAAACAACTAAGTTAAATTGTGGCCTCAAACAAAAGATGAAAACCTAACCTTTGCTGATGAGGGGTGCCCCACTGGCAAGTTAGCCCTCTGTTTTTTTAAGGGGTCACTGACAAGCTCTTCCATTACAATATTTTTTCCACGTTATTGTACAGTTCTTTAATAGGAAGTTATGGGAAACCATTGGCTCCAAAGTTTGAGGATCTTGGAAAAAGAATGTGAGATCCCAACTCTCCAGGATAGGGATTCGCCCCCACCTCCCTGATTTGTGTCACAGTTTGAAAGACAGAACCCACAGAAATCTTCAAAATGTTAACTCTCCATCCAGGTCCGCATGCCCAGGAGACCACATTCCACTTCGCAGCTCTTGCCCCATTTCCCAACTCTTGTCTGCATGGACCGAGAGCGGTCAGACCAGGCACAAGACCAGCGCCTGAAGCGAGATGGGGCAGCGAGGCCGCGGAGATCCCAGCCAGTACCTGGCCAAGCAGTTTTCCTCCGCAGCGCATCTCAGGTTGTACATGGCCATCTTTTGCACGTACGTGGACGCCTGGATGTAGTACGGGTCTGGCACCAGGTCCGGGAGACCTAAACGTCAGGAGGCGATGGGGGGAGGTAGCGGTGAGACAACCCAGTGGCCCCTACCCCGGCTCCGGGTCCCTCCGTGTCCCTTACTCTTCACCCTTCACCCAACCGGGCTGCGGGTAGCAGGAGAACGGGGGACGCCCAGGGCTGCAAAGCATAAGTGGAAAGAAAGCAGGAGGGGCCAGGCGCGCGGTTTGCACCAGATTCCAGGGCTGCCTTTGCAGGCGCAGGGGGAGGGAATCGGATCAGCGGGACTAAGGCCTGCCGCGCCCAGGCAGCCACGTTGGGGAGCCACAGCGTTGGGGAAGGAGTGCGCGGCTGCTTCCTGCGACTTGGGGGGTGCTTACCGTACTGGAAATAGCCGGTGCCGTATCCGGGCCGGTACCTGCTCCCGGGCCGGGGCCTTTCGTACGTGTCGTAGTAGTTGTAATAGGGGTTGTCGTCGGAGTACTTGTAGGGGTTGTACGGGTCGTCGCCCACCATGCCGTCTACGCGGCTGGGCGGCTGCAGGTTACTGAGCGTCGGGCGCTCTCCGGGAGCCGTCCGGTTGCCGTCGCGCGAGTCCCCAGCGTCGCGGGCCCCGGACGACGAGTAGCCAGCTTGGAACCAATGGCGGGCGGCGGGTCTGGGTCGGCCGGCGACCCCCGACGTGCCTGCAGTGCGCTCGCGTGCTGCCGCCGTGCGGTTGCGGAGCAGCAGGATCGGCGTGCGCGGCTGCGGGGCTGCGGCGTTGGCAGCGCCCGGGGCGGTGGTGCCCGGGTCCCGTCTGCGCTGCGGCTGGTACTGCGAGCCCAGGCTCAGCAGGCTGAACACCTGCCCGTTGTTCTCCCATTGGATCCTCTGGCGCCAGGCGGCCGGAGCCGGCGGCTGCTGGCGAGGGGGCTGCTGCTGGCCGGCGGCCGGCGGGGCGCAGCGCAGGAGCGCGCAGAGCTGCAGGGGCCCGAGCAGGAGCGCGGTCCAGGCGAAGCGCATCGCTCCCTTTGCCTGATTGTCCCCACTCCGGGAGGACTAGGTCGGAGAAAAGAAAAACGGGGCCCAAATCACGTGAAGGAGGGAGAAATCTTCAACCAGGGAGGCGGGCGGAGCGCGGGTAACTCAGTCACCACAAGCAGTGCCAAGGGTGGGCTGCAGACCCTTGTCCTGTAGAGGCGGCTGCTGGGACGTGGCACCCGCCTGTCTCTTCTTTCCCAGTCCTTCTGGAAGGCGACGGGGAGCGGCGCGGCGGCCCCGGCGAGCGGGCAGCGTCTGGAGTGAAGGAAGGAGGAGAGATTTTAAACTTTCTGGCACGTTTGCAAAGTTACACAAGCAGTTCTGGCCCGGCAGCCCCTCCGCTATTTGTTCACGTAATGCGATTGGAAACGTGCAAGGCGGACAGCTCCTCGCCTCTGCCCCTCCCTCCCCGTCCTGTCCTCCTCCCCCCAGACACGTTGCACAGGGAGCGTTAAGGGGAAAGAACAAAACGGAACACACATCCTGAGACACACTCGGCTTAATCTGGGGCGAACATGCAGGAATTTCAAAAGACTCAGACAGGCGAAGGCAGCCAGGCCATGGGGCGACGCCAAAATATGCATGAAGAAAAATGCTATTAGGTCACCAGCCCTGGAGAGGCGGGAAGTCGGGAGGTGGGGAGGGTGCTGGGGGCGAGAGTCGGGGAGGGGGCGGGGAGGGATGCTTGTGACTAACGTTTATCCATAAGGAGTTAACCAGACAAATTTCCCAATGCATACTCACTCGCTTTTATGGGAAGCGCCCTCAGCAAATAAACTCCGGGATATCAAATTTTGTTTTTCTTTGTGTAGGTAATATGAGAAATGGGTAACAAATTTGTTTCCTACAGTGAGTATTTTAATAACCAAAAGTGAAATTTTACAGGGAACAAAGCCATCTAACACTGAAGGGATGAGTAAACCTGTCTCTTTTTCAAAACGCCGGCCTGATTTGTACTTTGACTGGGAGCGGAAAACCTCTTTCATCTGGACGGTATCTACCAGGACATTTCAGTAAAGGGGGCTATACCAAGTCTGCCTAGGATCGCACTCAAAAGGCAGCTTCAAAGAAGCATTTTACATGACTTTTCTCATCCTACATCCGATGAGGTTTGACTTCGGATTAAAAAATAATAATAATAAACACTTTAAATCATCGTTTGTTAAGCAAAGGGGTTTCTGAAGAAACAGCCTGGGTGTTCAGATTCTGTTAAGGACAGGGGAGTGGGAGGGGCCAGACAAGAATGGGGGGCAGATGGGTAGGAGGCAGGTAATGCCAACTGGAAAGGGATGCTTAATGGGCCTGTTATTCACATACCACACAGGGTTGGGGCAGTGTTGGAAACATTTCAAAGAAAAAAAAGTCTTTAACTAGCCTGATTTAAAACTGTGACTCAGAACCAGATTTTAATAACCTTTTTATTGGTTTCATCATTGGGCTGTTGTCTAAATAGACTTCATTATTCGCCTCTTCGCGTTGATCTCTGTCTCCCCACATTTAATCACCCCGTTTTGATGATGTGGACAGCTGCTGATCTGAATGCTTAGCATCCATTTTCCCTTTTTTCTAGCAAGAACAACTGTATTTTCCTTTGGGAAAAATCCCCTACCCAGTTGCATGGTAGGACCAACTGAGCATTCATGAGACTTCTGCCTCTTCAAGCAGTGGCAGTGAGATCCCAGCTTGGCTCATCAAACCATCTCCCTACCATTGGAATCATGAGCAGATGGACACAAGGCTCAAAAATGCTGGAGCTCACACTCCCCGCTACTGAAGAAAGTTTCTACGAGTTCTTGCTACACAGATTCCCCCTGAGCTGTTTCAGACCTGTACCTTCCAAGGCGTGATTGTTCAGCTTTTCCTTCCTTTTCTCCATTGCAGTCCTTTGTGGCTTGACACTGTCAGAGTCAATTGCTGTTGGTTGCCACTTTAAGAACCTGGACTGAGGGCGCCTGGGTGGCTCAGTTGGTTAAGCGACTGCCTTCGGCTCAGGTCATGATACTGGAGTCCCTGGATCCAGTCCCGCATCGGGCTCCCTGCTCGGCAGGGAGCCTGCTTCTGCCTCTGACCCTCCTCCCTCTCATGTACTCTCTCTCTCTCATTCTCTCTGTCTCAAATAAATAAATAAAATCTTAAAAAAAAAAAAAAAGAACCTGGACTGATACTGAGGGGGATTGTGATTGGTTCTCTGAGCTAATCAGACCTCATGATTCTGCATCCAACACACAGGATGGGTTTGGCTCTTTTTGAGTCAAGTTAGATTTGCTCTGCCCATGACCGCACAGCATCCTTGGTTACAGAAGAGTTCCAGATGGAAGCTTGCCAGTAGATTGATGAATCTGTTGCTTATATGATGAAGGCAAAATCCAAGTGCACATCCCACTCATGGCAGGTGAACAGTGCCCCATCTGTGTCTGAAAGTCAGAGACATTTTGTAGACTTGCCGCAGAACTTAAAATCAAAGTACTCGATGTCTCCAAACCCACTAAGAGAAGATGGAGGAAAAAAGAAGCAGGTGTATATAATTTGGATGGACAGGCCAAATGATAGGGGAAGCAGGAAGGGAGAGAGTGTAATTATCTCTCATCTCTCCTCTGCCCATGAATAGCTTATTCCCCAGAAAGAGAATCCCGTAACTGCTAGCGCTTGACCACACATCGCTGAGGGAAGATCTTTTCTGTGGAGATGATACTGTCAGATTGGTAGACCAGAGCAACCCCTAATGGGAGGGTAGAAAGTTTATGCTGGATGCTAGTTAAAATACCCTTGTTTCCCATCCTGGTGCTCAAATAAAAAAAAAAAAAAAAGCTCTGTATCTTTGAACACCTGATTTACTTTCCCTGGCTCTTTGTTATCTGTAGGATTCAAGGATTAACTCAAATTCTTTTCAAAGTGTTTTTCCTAGTCTTAAAGCCACTGATTTATGTGAATGTCTAAGTAATTCCAGTGACTTTCCATTTATTCACTATAATGTTGCATTATGATCATTAATATTTCATTAAATAACTCCTTTAGTTGGACTTTAAAACCTTGGGTGTATTTTATGTGTGAGTTAGAGTCTGCAGACTGCTATTTTCCCTTTTTATGTATTTCCCTTCAGTGAAATTCAGTATACATTTTTGCTTTATACATGTCTGTTGATCACACTTATGCTGTGAAGTGTGGTACACCATCGTGTTGATTTACACACATGAACACTCAATGAGTGTCAACTGATTCCCTCATTTGCAGAATTTATAGCTGAATGAGCTTTATCATTTGTTTCAGATTTGCTCTAACAGACTTAAAAATGTGTTATCAGAGTATAAATAACTAGAACAGTAGTGGTATGCAATATTTATTTTCTTTTAAACACATACACAGTACTTTAGGGAAGAAAACATATTACCCTTTGTCACTCATCCTAGTAAGATGTTTAGCTGGTTTTCTCTCTCTTCCGCTTTCTCTGAACTCTCTCTGGCCGAAGACTCAGCCAAGTGAAAATAAACATATGGCTACCACATGGGGGGCAGTTGAAAGTATGTGCAAGGCCTGTAGGGGATACTGTAACCACAAACAGCACTCTCTGTGCAATGACAAAACTACACTGCCTTCTAATCAATACTGAGACAACAAAAACAACAATGGCAGCTGTATCAGAACACCTTCAGCTTTTTAGCTTTGGTAAGAGCCATAACTGATTCCACTCTGACCTTGAGACTTTCTTTTTGTGGACCGTTCTGCAGTATAGACCATATGAAGAGGAGTATTGAAATGAAACTAATTCTATTTTTTAGGTTCTAGGCTATCATTATCAAGAATTTTTTTTAATTTATTTTTTTTTAAAGATTTTATTTATTTCTCTGAGAGAGAAAGAGCAAGAGCTGGAGAGGGAAAGAGTGATGGGCAGAGGGAGAGGGAGAAGCAGACTCCCCGCTGAGCAGGGAGCCCAATGCTGGGGCTCCAACCCAGCACCCTGGGATCACGACCTGAGCCGAAGGCAGATGCTTAACTGACTGAGCCACCTAGGCGCCCCTTAAATTTTATTTTTGAGTAATCTCTATACCCAGCGTAGGGTTCGAACTCGCAGCCCGGACTTGCATGCTCTACCAGGTGAGCCAACCAGGCAACCCATTCAATATCAAGAATTTAAACTGAAACAATGTTTGGCCCATTGACCAAGAAGTGGAATTTGTCATAAAGCCGTGTTCATAATATTTGTTCACTGTATTTATAGTTGTGGGATAATTCATAGAAGTGGAAAGTAGAATTATGCAGAAAGCCTAAACCATAGAACAGTGCCCCTTGAATGACCAGGGCCAGAATACTAAAGAACTCCAGGTTGAATATAAGTTCTTTTGTTTGGGGATCAGAAAGCTTTTATCAGCCTTGTTCTTTAGTAAAAATGAATGCTCTTATGTGCTTTGGTGCCATATAGTTTGGAAAACATCACAGAAAATAAAATAAAGGACGTGGGAAGTTGGAGGTGTGTAGGGGGGGAGATGATTGAGAAAAGAGGAAGGTATGACATCAACACAAGGGGGATGACTTGAGAGACGAATAAGGAGCACATTTTTAAAAATTAATTCAGAAAGGGTAGCAGAGTGAAACAAAGAACTGGAACTCATTTTACTTAGAGTAAAATGGAGGAGAAGAGTGAGTTAGTCTTCAAGTTTACAGTGCTCTTGTGTTTCCTTTTCATTCTTGTCTCCTGCCACATACCACTTCCAGGTACTCATCCAAATATAAAAAGTAGACAGTTGGTACACACTTGTCTGTGTGTCAAGAATGGCCTGAAAAAAAAATTCTGTAAACAGACTAAGTAGAAGAATTCCAGAAATAATGAATTTTAAATATATCTTCTTTGGTTACCCATCCCCTTGGGCCACCTAGGGAATGGAAATGTGGAACTTAATCGTAGGCAATTGAAAAGTATTTCATTCTAGTGTTTTTCTGCATATTCATATGTGATTAAGTAAATAATGGTAGTCATTATAATGAAATGGAAAAATGAGAAGAGATGAACTTATGATAGGAGAATGGCTCTTTGAAATTCACTGAATCAGAGTTCAAAGTAATTTGGTGATAGTGACCACAAAAATAAGGGGTCAGCCAGTTGGCAAAACTGCCTACAAGTGAAGTCCAAGTGATTGGATTGGGCTTGATGGACAGTCCAATGACAAAGAAGCAACTGTTCTTCATGCCATGCAGTGTATTAGGGTCATTCCTGTTTCTAATGGAGAGCGTAATGTACTCCCTGGTCCAGTCCTGGCCTACCTGCCCCTCCACTCTTCCTGGATTCAGCTTCACTGCCAGAGAACGCTGGAAGTCATTTAGTTTCATATAACCTAGGTGTGATCCTCTGAGATGGTGGGATAGAGGTTAGGAGGACATTTACGCTTAACTAGGGCATCTCCTTCATCTGCTCATCACTTGCAATGATTGAAGCCAACCTGTCCTCTCTCTTTTCAACTTAACCCTAGGTGTCCTGCTTTCTTTTGGGGCCCAGGAGGAACAAGATGACAAAGTACTAACAACCTAATGCAAATTATATGGAGTTGTGGGTTTTTTTTTTCCTCCCCTCCCCTATAAAAGAATATATCTCAGAACATTTGAGTGTTATGGGTGTTTGGAATAGAGGCAGAATAGAAGGAAGATATTGGTGGGGCTATGAAGAGAAAAACCTGTTTCCTAACTGTACTTGAGGTCAGTTTTGAGAATCATAGTTCTTTCTCTTTTTGTTATTATTGGAATACTACTCATTGAGACCATCTTGCTTCCTCTTGATTATATGGCATCTTAAGCACAGAATCAAAGATTTATGTGTAATGGTTCTTAAAGCAGTGAGAGTCTCTTAAAGCAGGCCCAGTTAGGACATTGTTGTAAAGATGTATTTCTTTGCCTTCTACCTGTTTTGTTTTCTTACCTTTCAACTATTACGTGGATCATAGTCATTTCTTCCAGAAGGTAGCTGATAAAAAGAGAAAAACTGAAGCTCATAAAGTCTCTGGGAACAGTGTCTCGTATAGGTCTCCTAATGGCACTAGACAGTTTGACCATTCCTCTGGGCTGCTTATGGGAACAAGACAGGTTTTTCTGCCAGTGACGTATCTTTTATACTCTATTGTCCATGGTCTATGTAAGATTTGGGAAATAATTAATACAAGGTATTAATGGTATATTGGAAAATATTCAATGGAAATATTAAATACCAAGTGAAAAATCTTAAATGAATGTATATAACCTCAAAATGATCTGCAGCTAAGGAATCGCCAATGCCAAAATAATCAAGTTGACTACTGAGGGCCTTTCCAAGCTTGCTAAATTGGTCTGTAGTAGAGGAAGGAAATAATAAGGAAATATGCAACAATAAGAAAAATAAGCACCCTCTCTAACAGGACAATACCTGTCCTCTCATTAATAATACACATTTCTATTTCTTGTCATTTACTGTGTTCTTGGCACAATGCTGAATGCTTAAGCGCATTACCTCATCTTATCCTCACAACACCCCGTGAAAGTGGTTATTAATACTTTATGGATAAAGGAATGAAACTTAGAGAGAGAAAGTGACATGCTCAGTTAAAAATTGGCATAGCTAGATCTTGAACCCAGATCTATCCTATTAAACACACACCATATTAAACTCCTGCCATGTGAAGTAGAGGGGAGCTATTAGGGTTTTGTTTGTTTTTTTTTTTTTAATTTTCATTGTTTTAATGATTGGAGAAATTTGGCTGAACGATTCATTCAAGGCTACATGACAAGGAGATTATGGCCAAGGCAAATTAATGAGTAGGCTAGCAATCATTACTTACCTAGTGCCTCTAGGTAAATGGCTTTGGAATAGGTGTGATATACAAGTCAACTGGAAGATGACATGTAGTAGGGTGATAGAGACAGACAGTCCTTGGAGAAACTCTTACCTCTACTGTTTACTAACAGGGAGTTCTTGGACGAGTTCCTTAACTCTTCTGAGACTCAAGTTTCTCAACCAAAAATAAAGATAGTAAGACCTACCTTGCAGGATTGTTGTTAAGTGTATGGCAGAGAATCTAGCTTATATTAGGCACTATGTAGATGAAGACTATTGTTACTACTTGGTACTTGGATATTCGAATTTCGAATTTCGAAGTCAACAAAGACTATTTTGTATACAGACAATCATGCAAAAAGACTTTCTCTAAACATTGAAACGGAGACATTCTTTTTACTTTTTAATGTGCCTATTTTGTTACTTTGGGGCAGGAACATTCCATGAAAAATAAACTTTATTGAGATATAATTTACATAAAATAAGATGTATAGTTTTCAAGTGTACAGTTTGAAGAATTTTTGCAAATGTGTATATGCCTTCGAAACCAGCACTACAATGAAGACACAGATTATTTCCATATTATTTCATAAATTCCCCATAAGCCCACTCCACCCCTGCCCAGGAAACCACAGCTCTGATTTTTTTTTCCCACTTAGACTAGTTTTATCTCCTTTAGAAGTTCATGTAAGTGGGAATTATACAGAAGGTACCCTTTTGTGTCCGTTTTTTTTGCTCAGCATGTCTGTTAAACACATATGTGTTGTTGCTCAATCAGAGGTTCATTTGTTTTTCTTAGTGAGTAGTATTTCATGCTATGAAATTACATGTTTTCCAGATGGGGCTATTTAATGAATAAAGCTGCTATGAGCATTCATCTATAAATTATTCTATGGATGTATTCTTCATTTCTTTTTGGTAAATACTTAGGGGCAGAATTGTTGCATCTTTAGAGTATGTGTTTATATATATATGTAGTATATGTAGATATATGTTTAATTTTACAAGAATCTGTAAAATCTTTTTATTAGTAGTTGTATTATTTACCTTCACACTAGCCACATACAGAGTTCCTGTTGTTCCACATCCTTGCCAACCCCTGGATATTTCAGTCTTTTTCCATTTTAGCCATTGGCTGTGAAGTGGTATCTCATTGTCGTTTTAATTTGCATTTCTTTAGTGACTAATGATTTTGAGCATATCTTTCATGTGCTATTTTTCATATGCTACACATTTGTGAAATATATATTCTAATCTTTGCCCAATTTTTAATGTTTTTTAATATTCTTATTGAGGAGTAAGAGGTTTTTATACATTCTGGACACAGACTTATTTATGTGAGACATATGTATTACAAATATTTTCTCTGTAGGCTTATCTTTTCATTTTCTTAATGATGTCTTTTGAACAACAAGAGTTTGTAATTTTGATAAAATCCAGTTTACCAGTTTGTTTTCTTTTATGGTTAGTGCTTTTTGTGTCCTGTCAAAGAAATCTTTTTCTAGCCCAAGTTCACAAGATTTTCTTCAATGTTTTCTTCTGAAAGCTTTGTAACTTAACTTTATCTATAGGTCTGTGATCCATTTAAAAATATTTTGGGGTATAGTGTGAGATAGGGGTTGAGGTTTATTTGTTTCCACATGGATATCCAATTGAGACAGCACTATTTGTTGAAAAGACTCTTCTTTCTCTAAGATGCCCCTTGGCAGCTATGTCAAAAATCAGTTTACCTTATATGTATAGGCCTCTTTCTGGATTTCCTATTATTTTTCACTGATGTGTTTACTTATTCTTATGCCAGTACCACACTGTCTTGGTTATTGTAGATAGTAAGCCTTGAAACTAGATATAGTGAAAGTCCTTCAATATTCTATTTTTTTACTAAAAATATTTGGTTCATTTTAGGTTCTTTGCATTTCCACATGCACTTCAGAAATAGCCTGTTAATTTCTACCTAAAATACAACTGGAATTTTGATTGAGGTTACATTGAATCTATAGATCAATTTGGGGACCACTTACATTTTAATAATATGAATTTACCAATCCATGAACATGGTATATCACTCCCCTTATTCAGAGTTTCTTTGATGTCTTTCAGCAATGTTTTGTAATGTTCAGTATAGAAGCTAGGCATCTTTTGTTTTAATTTATTCATAAGTATTTTATGTGTTTTGAGCTTATTATAAATGAAAATATTTAAACTTAATTTTCTTGTTGTTTGTTGCTAGTTTATAGAAATACAACTGATTTTATATATTGACTTTATATCCTCTTAAAAACTTTTCTTCATTAAGGAGGAGAATACCAAGAGACAGCAAAAGAGGTGTGGTGGATGTAAATAAAAGAAAGAAAAGGTCAAGAAATACCCGGAGTGATTTTATGTAAACAATTTTAGAAAATAGGTAATGAAAAAAACAATACCATATCAGTTAACTAGTGCCATATAACAAACCATCCCAAAACATTGTGCTTAAAAGAACCTAGGTTATTTCACAATTCTTTGGGTTAGATGAGTGGTTCTTCTGCTATTTTCACATGAGATCACTCATACAGCTACATTCAGTTATATCTTCATCTCAGAAATATGTAGGATACATCCTGTATTCTATCTGTGAATGAATCATTTTATTAGGGAAACTAATTTCAACCATAAAAAAACCTATTGAAAAGAACATGAAAAATTCATTTCACATAATCACAATATTGAAAATAACCAGATATTTTCAAAAATATTCACTTGCTATTTAATCTCAGATATTAATACTTTTCAACTAATTATAGTAATTCATAAAAGGCTAAAAGATAAAAAATATTGTAAGGTATATTATTTACTTTTTAAATAATTTTAACCCATCATAGAATCGACAAAAGGGTTGCATAAGAGGAGGCAGGAGCAATATTTGTATGTATGAAAGTTGTGTTTAATCCTGGATAAGAAGGAAATAATTTTTAAATGTATGGTTAATAATACATTAATACATATATATATATATTCCCAAACTTTTAACATATAATATGTCCAAAGCATTATTTTTCTGCACCATAATTTTTCCTTTATTGTCATTCATCTTAGTAACCATATCCCCAGCTGGCTAGTCCAGAAACAGGGAAGTCATCCCTCAGGTCGCTCAGTCTTTTAACTCAGTATCCAACCCACCAAATGGTCCATTGGACCTGCTTTAAGTTTTTAGGCATTTCTACCTCTCCCCATCTTCATTTCAAACACCCTGTCCCTGTTACCAGTTCTCTCTCTCTCAGGCAATAACTTCCTAACCATTTTCCCCACATTTACCCATGCACACCATTCACATATTCCATACAGCAGCCAGGATAATTTCATTACATACTTCTGACTATGCCATTCCTATTGTTACAATGATTTAGGAGATTCTCACTGCCCTTAAGATAAAGAAGAAAACCCATGCTATGGCCTAATGGATGCTGTTCCTGCCTACCTCTGCAGGTTCAATGGCACCCCCAACCCCTTCTCCTCACAGCCCTACCTCCTTTACACTCCTGCTGTTTGTTGCAATTTCCAGACCAAACTGTCATGCCCTCTCCCATCAGGGTCTTTTTTATGTGAACCACTCTTTCCTCTTCTCTTTTGCTAGGCAACTTGATCTATTTCTTCAAATCTCAGTTGAAGGTCATTTCTTTCTGGAGACTTTCCCTTAACCCCAAGACAAGGTCAGCTCCTTGTCTTTTGCACATACATAGTATACCACACTTCTTTGTAAAGCTGGCCTTGCCCATAATTATGTGTTCAGTGTTTGTCTTTCCAACTGAACTATCATTTCCATAAGGGTATAAATTTCATCAGTATATTCATCCAAGCTGTTTATTTCCATCTGTAGGAATGATGACTTTCTTTATGTATTGTGTGTGGACCAAGTACAGTATCTGTTCTCAATACATGTTAATAAGTAGTAATCATAAAAATACTTTGTCCCAGCCTGGTATGGTTTCAACAAACATGTATTACACTCCCAGAATCAGTGTGCCAAATGAAAAGTCACTTCAGTTGTCTCAGAATGGGAACTTACATATTTACTCACTTGGGAGAGAAATGGGCATAATTTAACCAGAAGAGCAGAGCGTCTGCTCCAGAGGTCTTGGGCTGAAGCAATTGGAACCTTAATTGCACTAAAGTGACAGGGTCTTGGCGGAGGTGAATGGGAAATCTTGCCCAATACTTGACCACACCAAACTGGATTTAGTCAGGCTCTCACACTGACATCTACCAGTATCTACATGTTTCTTAATTTAAAAAGGGTAAGGGTAACTTAATTGTAAACAAAGCAGTTTTCTGTTAGACTAAAGAATTTCAGAGTTATCCTATGGAAATTTTCATTTATAAAATGAATAATTCGTTTAACTGAGCTGTTACTCACATCTTCTTGGAACTCTGGATATTTTACGCACTGCCCTTTGTTGAGAACGGCCTTTGGGCAGCTCAACAATAATTGTGTGGTGGATTGTGAATGAGATGAGGAGAAGGAAATTTACAATGATTTAACATTAAATTGCAAAGTTTATGTGGCAAAATGCATGCATGAGCACTGAGATAGGGTTCCTAAAAATACTATGACTTGTCCTAGGAAATAACAGAGCCCTGCTAAGAGCAACTCCAGCTGCATTCCAAATGATGATATTTTCATATGTGAAGTGCTAAATGATCATTTAGCGATCTTTTAAACCGACCACAGAGGAAATCCACAAATTACTACAGCAGACTTTGTTTGTGTTGACACTTATGTACACAATCAAATAGGCTTTTCTCTAAGTGTCTCCATTAAAGACTTGCTTTCAAAAAAGGAAAATATCCCCTACTAGTAGCTATAGGAACAAAGAATAAATGTAAACAGAAATTACTGTTTTCTTTATCAATACATTTTTACTATGTTATAACCTTGTACTAATAATCAGTTTTAAATAAGTGATTAGTGAGAACAAATTGATACATTTTACTTATTTCCTTATAAATAAACAGGTGTTATCAAATTGATTATTTCTAGAAAGAAACAATATACTTTCCTGGTGATACTAAGGGACCACTAAATAAAATACTGCTATAATGTGCTGCATTGTTCTTAATCACCTTTAACAAAAAGACTTGTCTGCCATGATGGTACTCCAACTTAGTTTCTGAGAACAGAGATCTGTCTTAAATATTCAATGTTTATTTCATATTGGCTAGAGATTGAGACTGTGTGATGTCTAAAGAGATTTTAAAAGAAAACGGTCTATGTCTTTAAGTATGTACCCCCTATTTTGGCATTTTCCTTGGAGACTGACTAAAGTTTCTAATTGCTTAATTGCTATTAGGATGATTGACTATTATTTATTGAATTGACATCCTGCTGAGTTAGTATGGAGCCCAAGTTCTATTTAAGTTACATGTTAAGGACTACTTTTCAGAATTTTGAGGCTAGTATATAATAATTGTAAGAACTAAATACTTACCCCATGCCTGCCTATGAACAGAATAGCTATAAATGAGAAAGTGGTCCCAAAACAAATGCCAGTGAGTTTTAGAGTAATACTGAAAGCCAGTGAAATATTGTGGAGATGTACTGAAGCAAAATGTCAATTTGGCAGACAGAATGCTCTAATGTAGAAACTAGATTTTTGTAGCATTGTAGTAAGGGAATCTATGAGCTTGGTTTTTAATCCATTCTCAATAGACTCTCAGTTGCTTGGAATTTTTCTTCCATTTCTTGTAACACTTCCTAAAAGAAAGAAGACAATAGTAGACCTGCTTTTATTATTTTAATGTCTCTACTCGCCTTCCAAAAATTTCATGTCCTCAGAACATGGCTTCCACTGGGACACTTGAAGTCAAACAGCTTCTGGATTTACCGATACAGGCTACTTACTACTAGGAATTTGAGAAATTCTTGGGAGGTGTCTCACCAGGAACCCAAGAAATGGAATTTTAGGTGTGGTTAGCAAATGACTTGAAACTGCTTTAGGAGACCTCCTTGGAGACAGAAAAATGTTTTCTATAGGTCTAGTGGGCTCCAAGCCACACAGTACTTTCCTTTCCATAGTGGACTTCCTCGCTGCTCAAGAATGAGTGTATGGCAGGATGGAGAATGGCTGGAGGTCATGTGTCAAGTTCCTAACTGTGAGTGGGTAGAAACTGCTCTTGCATTCTTACAGAAAACCATTGAAATGAGTCCTCCTCTAGGGGGCAGTAGAGTCTGTTATAGGCTCAAAATTGCCTGGCTCAAGTTCCTGAGGGAAGGATTGATTAGGAAGAATGATTAAACCGTCTTAGACTTCAGAATACATTAAGCAGACATCAACTTTACAATAGTTGCTCAGAATCTCCCTGAATTTTTGTGGTTAGTGAAGTTAACTGGGGCTGCTGTGGGCCAAGAGCTTCCCTGCAGGAGCATTACAGATGAAAGAGCCTAAACCCCAGATCTAGGGAGGACTTGAAGAAGAAGCGATGAGGCAAGGCTGACTCAGCCTCTCTAAGTGGGTTGCTTTATTTAAAGTGAGGTTTCTGACCCTGAGGCACCCTTGTCTTACCAGGGGCGTGCCAAGTTGGGAAGGGTCCCCCTCGTTTAACAGCAATATAATTTTTCAGCTACCCAATTCCCTATATTTTATAGTACCTAGAACAGGAGAAAAAATTTTCTGGACCATTTCTGATTACCCAAAACTTTGGTGGGTCGGTTTGGTCCCATACTGCTTCAATTGTGTTGGTGCAGGTCATCTAGGGGTCAAGTGCCCATGTAATAGAAACAATTCTCGGTGCACCTGGGTGGCTCAGTTGGTTAAGTGTCTGACTTTTGATTTCGGCTCAGGTCATGATCTCAGGGTTGTGAGATCAAGCCCTGCGTCAGGCTCTGTGCTGGGCATGGAGCCTGCTTAAGATTCTCTCTCCCCCTTTCCCTCTGCCCCTGCCCCATTCCCGCTCATGCGTGCATGCACTCTCTCTCTCTCTTTCAAAAAAAAAAAAAAAAGAAGAAGAAGAATTCTATAAAATCACCTCATCCTGATGTTACTGAAAATGAATATCCTGGGTGGGCATTAAAATCCTACTGCTGATGCATTTCCTTTACAGGTTTATAGGAGAAACTTAGATGGACGTGGGCATAGTACGCTTTCCACTGTACATGGTGGGAGCCCGTGTGACCCAAGCGAAGAAGAGAAGCATGTCGGAGTGTGATGCGTGGCGGTGGTGAGTTGTACAAACACATACGGTATTCTCCTCGTGGTAGTGTGAATAAAGATCCAGTGGGGCCAAAGGTAACAGAGAAAATAGAAAATTACTTCACAAATATCCGTAGCCTCCCTCAACCCTTTGTTTTCTTCCAAGCAGAAAAAAGTCTTTCTGGTTGGATCTCATTTTCTAAGCAGAGTTTGAGTGATGGGATGATGATTCTTATGAGAAAAGCAGTCGAAGCCCAGGGCAAGAGTAAACTTAGAGGGAAAGTCATGCAGCAGGGAGAGCATCTGTAGGCAGCCCTAGCTGTTGGGGAGAGACTGGTAGGAGGGTCCCTCCTCTATAAGGAGGCAGATGAGAGAGAGGGTGGCAGAGGGAAGATCACGTTGAGGGGCCGAGTTAAGCTTATAAAGAGTTGAGAAGTAAGAAAATGATCCATTAAAAAGAATGTTAAGTCATGTGGCTTGTATTAACAACACACGATCCGTTTGTAGGCATTTTACCCCACCAAGAGACTTTGTAAAGATTCTAACTGCTTTTATTTACTATTTGAAAATAGGCCATTTGGGGACAGGGACTCAATTATATTTAGATTCTAATTAAATGGTCTATCGATTTGGAATACTATTATCTACTTATTAGCCTAAATTACTTCTTCTAGTTCATTCTTCACTTTATATTTTGATAATACACTTTCCTAAGTAGCAATAAATCTGAGAAATATTTTAGAAATGTATTTTTAAATCAATAAAAAAATAAAGTCCTAGCCGGGTATTACCAGGCCTCCTGCCAAGTACAGTAATTGTTACTTGTGGAATTTTCTTAGAATGGCCAAGGCATTTGACTCAATAAGTATAACTCTGGAACGAGTAGCTGGGTGGAGACATTCGTCTGTTGGAAAGTTGGTGGGTAGGTCAAGCCCATATGCTGGAAGAAGAGATTTATGGATGGATTCACTCAGCACATCCAAGAAACGGGGTATATGTTTTCTTCAAATTGAATATTGAATTTCGCTCGCCTGTGCTCTTGATTCTCCCTTTCTCTTAACCATTTCTTTGCCTTTTTTCCTCTACTCTTTTTGTTGTTGTTGTTGTTCTTTATACTGTAGCAGTACACTGCCTATTAAATTATACTCTTTTGGTTATGTAAGTACAAAGACCACCGTTAGGTCATGTTAAGAAAGGGCGGTCAGTTATTTAAGAACACACATGCAGTGGAAAGAAGCCCAACGCTGTGAGGAACTGAGGCAGTGACAGGGACCCTGGGGCCACAGCATCACTGATCAACCAAGCACCACCGAATACATGGTTCTCAGCCCCAGTGTCCAGATCCAGGTGTTGACATTTTTCTCTCTGAATTTCCTTGCTGTTTTTTCCAGTTTGGCCATGTGTGGAGCAAACCTGAAGAAATGCAGAATACAGGTGTAAGCAGCTAAATCGCAAATGGTATATCCTGAGTGCCAAATGTAACTTAAAAAAAAAATTCCTTTGCGAATGGGCTGGTTTATCTCTGAAGTGTTAGTTAGGATGTACCCAAACGTAGAGAACAATTAAAGAATAATTTTAAATTTTAAAGAGTTCTTCACAGTTGTACCTTTGTGAGGTTCTGAACATGATTACAGTACCTTTTGTTTCCTCCCCCTGTTTATTTCAATCCATTGAACATATCTGTCAACAATTCACTGTTGCTTTTAAAAGTCAAACCATTAACCTAAACAATGAAAAAGTATAAAGTTTTTCTCTTGTTTGATTAGTCCATACTTTAAAAATCCTAAACCACGAGATGTGGTTGTGCACATCTCATGGGAGACTTCGCGTGTGTGGCTCCATGTGCAAGGGGCTGTTTAGGGACTTCAGCAGGCCTCATCCATTCTATTTTTCCCTTGCACGTAAGTCACCTTAATATCCATTATGTTGGAAAATTACTATACTATTATTTGGCTTCTTTGTCCATTAATGTAAATAGAAAGATCCCACATTTTCTAAGAAACAGGTAAACCAACCACACAAGAAGTGCTCAAGGAGATAATAGTCCTCCCTTCCATCTGTAGTATCTGAAATATTTCCGTGCCTGTTCCCCTAAGACATGAAGCCTAACCTTCAAAACTACTTTAAATAAATTTAAACATGATTTAAAAGGATATTTGGAGAACTTTTCAGTCCACGAATCCCTCGAAGTTGACTTGCTTTGCTTAGAATTCAGCCCTTGACCACATCGAGGAGGAAGCCTAAGAAGTAGGATAGGCCAAACCGAATGGCAGCTAGCTGGGAAAAACATGGTGCTTAAGCTGATGCTAGACTCAGAACGGAGCTTATTAACATTGTGTAACTGTGAAGAATCCAAGAACTACATTTATTACGAATCCAAGAATAAATGAGGTCATTTGTTTCAGGCTCGTTAGAATTTTGCTTTGGGATTTTATGGGGGATGTCGTTCCCCATGGCGAGACTTCCTGAACTGCTAAGGTAGGAAAGCTCACATCTGCACCTCTCAGAGACCCCCGAAGCTAGGGTTCAAGAATTAGTCTCTACAATCAGATAGGAGGCACAAAACCTGAAACGGAGGCGAGGCAGAGTTTCTCTTTCTTCCGTTTCTGTTGATTTCGCTGGCAAGCGTGATTATGTGGGAATTGGGGTTGCCTGCTGCCGAGCTTGCAGGGTCGATTCTGTGGCTTTGCGGGGCTACGGCTAGTACAGAGTCCAGGAGGGGCAAGATGGCTCTGGAGCTAACGGCTGTACCTTCCAGATCCCTGGACTGCAGCTAAGGTAAGTGTTCCCAGAGAAACGTTCCAGGGAGAGCTTCCAGCTTCCCAGCTTTTCTAAATGTGGTCTAGGTAACGGCTCCTTTGGCGAGCCAGTGTTACAGACTCATTCTGCAGTTATTGCTGGAGGCCGGGCTTGCATCCAATTCTCCGTCTCTTTCAAGGATTTTATGAAGACCTAATTCCCTGATTTAAGTTATTTCCTGCTTAAAATAGAGCGTTTTCTGTTATCTCTGACTGCAACTTGATTGATAACAGCATGTGAGACAGTAGGCTAGATATTCAGCCTACTTGGGTTTGAAGGAAATGAGGATTGACTTACCGTGAAATGATGGCATAATCGTAGTTCGCGGCACCTGAAATAAAGTGCCTATAGAAAACAGCTTTGAGGGGCACCTGGGTGGCTGAGTCGTTTAAGCGTCTGACTCTTGATTTTGGCTCGGGTCATGATCTCGGGGTCGTGGGAGCCCCGCTTCAGGCTCCACACTCAGCAGAGAGTCTGCTTGAGAGTCCCTCTCCTCCGCCCACCCCGCCTTTCCCCTTGCTTGAGTGTTCTTTCTCTCTCAAATAAATGAATAAATAAAATCTTTGCATGAAAACCAGATAGCTTTGATAACTGAGAGATAAGGGCCATGGCACAGGATAACATGACAAATAGGGGAAAACTGGCTACTGAGAGAGATTAAAAAAAGAACTGAGAGAAAAAAAAAAGAAATGAGAAATTGAGGGCTTTAAATTTTCTGCTCACTACAACGAGGGAACCAGGGAATTTTTAACCTTAAAATAATTTTCTCTTTTGTGGGTTGTTGGTAGCCAGAAATCAATCACACAGTCTGACCCTATGGCCTCTCAAATTACAGCATAGGTTGAATTCAGACTTGCCAGATGTCTTATGTGAAACTGCATCGCTTGGGAAAGAGGAAGGCTCTGAGAATTGGAGAGGTGAGCATTGAGAAGATTTGGAAAATTCTGCTTATCCAAAACTAAAGCCACCGACCATCCCGTGACAGCAAATGTAGCCCCTCCAACCTCATGTACTAGTCTTTCCCTGCTTTAAAACCCCCCAGTGATCTTTGCCGATGTCGTCCCTTTGCCTGGGGATGCTAATTTGCCTTGTGTCCCATCCTACCTCCCCCATTTCCTCCAGACCCGGAAGTAGAATCTGATCTCAGAAGTGCTTTGCACTTCAAAACACTGCAAGTTTACTAAAGAGGAAATGTGCTGATGCTCACAAGATTTGGAGATCTCACCAGGTAACTCACTGCACAGAAGGAGTTGGCCTCATAGAAGAATGAAATGGCTTCTTGAAAACAGTGCTTGTGGGGCTAGCCAGAGCTCCACATCATGCGAGTTGGGGTCTACACAGAAGAGGAAATGTCTTCCCAGCCAGTGACCAATGTGTGTGGTCTGGGCAGGAAGGAGTGCAATCCCTAGGAGAACCGTTCCCGGTCTGTTGAAGACAATCTTGCTAATTGTTGCCTTCTACCTCACTAGGACCAGGGCATGCAGCTCTGGTTGGTCAGCTCTCAGTTCCATGTCAACCCCCAGTACCAAGCATCAAGTCCACTCAAAAACAGATTGTTTGAGAATTGGGAAGATGGTAGTTCTCCAAAGGAATATGTGGGTGTGATTGCCGGAAAGAAGGGAAAGGAATGGGTGGTAGAAACAACTGTTGCATCATCCAGGAACCCCCACTGCCCCATGTGTCCCGCATGTCGTCAGAATGCCTGAAAATCTACCACAAGCAACTCGTTACTGCTATTTCAGATGGACCGTTTTTAAAAATGGCAAACACTTTCTGCTTAGGGTCTTATTGTCATTGCACAGATGAGGGGTTAAGTAATCTGTCTAGACTGGTAGAAATGAGACTTGATCTAGAGCCGTTTGACCGCAAATCCCCTACTCTTTAAAGGAAAAGACTAACCTAAATAGTGCACATGCCATGAAATTCAAAAGGCACCGTTAAAGGATATGTAGAGAAAAATAATTATCCCTTACTCTCCTACCTCTCAGATACCAGTGTATCTGCCACTCGGGTGACCTGAAGCCTGGGCTGGGTCCTCCTAGGGTGCGTGTCCCCCCAGCCTGCTGTCTTTCTTGTTAACACCCCAGGGGCACCCCCAAGGTAGAGGACAGAGCTGGGGTGAATACAGCAGAACAGAATGTGGTGAATTCCCTTTCTCACGGCATTGGAGTATCACGTTTGAAGAGAACAGGTGGATGGGCTTGTGAGAGGGAATGCCACATCCCACCAGGCCTGACAGCTAAGCTGCCCTCAGGCCAGTCCTGGCTGGGAGGACTTCATCCTTGTCCACAAAGAGCTCGGGAGACACACAGGAAAAGCCTGTCTCCTGCATCTGCTTCAACAGCCCGGCTCTCTGACCCTTGAGCAGCCACTTACATGGTCTCCTCCAGACACCTGGATTAGGCTGGGGTCGGATTGCTACAACTGGGGGAGAGCGCAGGAGCCGAGGTGGGGAGCTTGCAGCCCCAGAATTCTATCTTTTGTCTTTTCATCTTCTGGGTATTTTCCCCAAGTCTCCTGCCAAGGAATGGCCGGGGCAGCCAGGAACCACATGAAAAACCTTGCTTGTTGTTTTGACACTGGTAACTCTCAGGAAGATGGAAAACTGTTCGAAAGGATTGTATGCACTTCTGAGATGTTATGTACCTCATCTTTGAAAAATAGGCCTTGGGTTTGCTAAAGCACATAACGTCACCTAGTTTGAACTTGATAAAGTGTATAAAAGCCATTTAAAAAGTTGTGTGGTCCTCCAAGCATAAGCATGTGGACAGATTTTAAAGAGAATCTACTTAAACCTCCTGAAATTCATATTTCATCATAGAGGAGCGTATATTGTTGTTTCAAGAACTTGATTATTAGATCATTAAAGGCTGTATGTAACAACAAGATTTTTACCTGTGCTTGAAAATTAAATAAATAAAGAGAAAAAATGCCTTAATATTTATTAATAACAAGATGTCTCAGAAAAATGTACGTAGTATCGTGTACTCAACCTAGTAATGCAAGTGTACTTTTTATCATAAGAATTCATCGTACTTGGGGCGCCTGGGTGGATCAGTCGTTAAGAGTCTGCCTTCAGCTCAGGTCATGATCCCAGGGTCCTGGGATCGAGCCCTGCATCAGGCTCCCTGCTCCTTTTGGAAGCCTGTTTCTCCCTCTCCCACTCCCCCTGGTGTGTTCCCTCTCTTGCTGTGTCTCTCTCTGTCAAATAAATAAATAAAATATTTTTTTTAAAAGAATTCATCGTACTTTCTGGATTTTTAGTAGGTGCAATACACAATTTGTTTTGCAATCCCTTTCTGCCCTAAATTGAAAAATAGAGATTTAGGAAAGTAGTTACTATTGCTATGAATAGAAAATGGCATCTATGTTTCAATTTTGAAAAATAATATATGCAGTTAAGGAGAAGTGAGGGGTGGTGGCGACAGCAAGGTTGAGGAGTCTGACCGACTGGTGCCCTCTCTGCTTCTGCACTAATTGCTCGATACTTTGGGATAATTACTTGACCTCTCTGAGCCCTTCAGTCTTTTCTTCTGTAAAATGGGGACAATAAAAGCTATCAGATGATTGAGAGGATAATGGCACATAACAGCCACTCAATAAGAGCTTTGTTTATCATTACTAATACCATGGACAAAAATTGTCAGCCAAGAGCAAAATGTACTTCCTCTGAATGGTAAATAATTAGGTTCCTGAACTAAAGTTGGTTACAGTGGCTATTATGTAAATTAAGCCATTTTCACTTCGGATTATGGAGATTTCTTTATACCCAGTAGGACAAACACAGTATGGAATCTGTAGATGATTTTATAGTGTGAAATCAGTGCCTCATGTGCAGGAATATTACCCTCAAAGTTGGACACATTGTGTGTCCCTGAGCGAGTCCCTCAGCCAGACTCTGCAACAGTGTTATTATTTCTCAAATACTGGAGATGGGGAGCAACTTGCAGGCTAAAATTAAAAGACATAATGGTTTTGTTTTGGAGAAACCAATTCATCAATATGGTTTTTTTTTTTTTTTCCCATGGCTATAAAAAGTATTTGAAAATGTAACAAAATAAAGTAGTAAAAAATCTTGGTATGTATTTTTTCCTTGAGTAATGAGGCGCTCATTCAAGTCCTCTTGGAAAAGATTATTTTGTGCTCTGGTCAAGGTGGCCTACTTTCTTTTTCTGTTGAGGGCTTTGCAATTAGAACTTATTTGTATTTTCCCAGGGAGTGTCCACTTTGGGAAGAAAAAAATTATATGCCTGAAGAATATGGTTGGCCAATTTATTGTTGTTTATGTCTGTGCAAGACCTAAAAGGAAATACCTAGAATTCAAGTTTCTTTGGGTTTTTTTGGTGGGGCGGGTGGTGGGGGCTAGATATTGCGTCCCATTTTGTTTTATGATAGAATAATATTATTTCCCCTGTTTTAGTGTGTTCAGAGGTGAATTCTTTGAGCTCAGTCTGAACCCAACCACATACGTGTGTAAGAAATGGGAGGGAGAATGATTCAGAAGTCCTTCCGTACAGGAAGTTTTCAGTAACTATGTTTTCCTTCTTCTGAAAGATTCCTTAAACACATTTCAATTCTTCTGAAATGTTCATTTTGGGAAACTGTCTCCAAAAATAAATTCTTGCCTCTGAAATTATTTTTTACTCATATGGATTTGTTTCTGTGTCCTGTATGTATCTCGGCCACCTGGTACATTATAGGGAACTGAACTGTCACCAAGAAGAATGTGTAACCACAATTATCCTTAGATCAAAAGGCGTTTGCTGTGGGCGCGTGAAATAAATTGATTTGTAAAGTGCAGGTAGTAGAGTCCAAGAGGAATCGGCTGCTGGCAGGATTTTTTCATTCATTTGTGCTAAGTGCCCTCTCCTGGTCACTGAGAGTAACGTTCAGGAGCTCATTTCTAGATGCTGCTTTGCTCTGAAACCGGGCAGGTCCAAATTGCATAGGTCGTCTGTGCATGGCTTCCCATAGGAGAAAAGCAACCTGAAAACAAGGGACTTAATTCCACAAGAGTTGGGGTCTTATCTCCATCCCTCACCCCAGCACTTTTGATCCCCAAGCAATGTTTGGCTAGCTTTGTGTGGTGGGGTCATACTTCTGTTACCTGCTGTGCTCTTCTCTTTTTCTGAGGACCTCACGGTCCATCCAAGGGGATCCTGCCTATGGCCCACTTGTACACGACAAATGTGGAACAGGCAGCCAGCCTCGGCCCTAAGCAGATCAGGAAGTGAACATCTTCCTATCCCCATGCTCACTCATTCCACCACATTTGGGCCAGCCACAAGAGCTTTAAACCCCAGGGAAGGGGGGGGACCCCAGTCTCATTGTGTGTAAAACTTGAATATCTGTGAAATCATTGCATTTTACTCATTTTGCCTTAAGTCGTTGGCATCAGGCAGAGGGAGGTTCTCAGAACCAGATATCACATGAAATTTATCACTGAAAAAGTCTATCTTCATAAACCTGTTTAAAAACTGTGATTGAGGATAGGAGCAAGATGGCGGAGGAGTAGGAGACCTGGATTTCGTCTCCTCTCAGGAATTCAGCTGGATAGGGATCAAACCATTCTGAACACCTACAAACTCAACAGGAGATCGAAGAAAAGAAGAGCAACAACTCTCTCATCAGAAAAGCGACCACTTTCTGGAAGGTAGGACGTGCGGAAAAGTGAATCCGAGGCGATATTCGGGAGGATAGACGGCGGGGGAGGGGCCTCCGGCGGCCGCTTCTGGCAAGTGATAGAACCACGGAGCACAAAATCGGAACTTTTAAAAGTCTGCTCCACTGAGGGACGTCACTCTGGTGGCTAAGCGGGGGGTGGAACCCTCCGGGACAGTGTGGTCTCAGGACCCTCGGGGTCACAGAAAGACCGGGTGTGCCTGAGTGTGGCAGAGCTCCCAGGTAACGGAGCAGGGAAGCCGGCTGCAGAGGCGGAGCCCAGGCGCGGGCTCTCAGCTTGGGGTTGCCATAAACCACGATCCGCGGCACAGTCGGGCCCCTGCTCCTCCAGCAGGGACCCAACAAGCGGCAGATCCGGGGAGACTCACCTTCCTCCCCCGGGAGGAGCCGCGCGGGAGTGCGCCGCAGGGATCTGCTGGGTTTGGAGACTCCACCCGGGGTCGGGTGCCGGAGATAGAAACGCGCGGTCACAGGCCGGGTGAGCACGGAGTGCGGCTGGAGACCGGGGAGACGGGAGTGACTGACGGCTTTTCTCTGGGGGCTCACTGAGAAGCGGGGCCCCGAGTTCTCGGCTCCTCCGCGGCGGAGATTGGGAGGCCGCCATTTTCACTCTCCGCCTCCAAAGCTGTACGGAAAACTCGCAGGGAACAAAAGCTCTGGAGAGCAAACCCGAGCAGATTACTTAGCTGGGAGGGGGCAAGGGCGGGGCAGTTCCGCCTCCGGCAGAGACATTTGGAAACCACGGCAACAGGCCCCTCCCCAGAAGATCAGCGAGAACAGCCAGCCAAGACCAAGTTTACCGATCAATGAGAATGGCAGAACTCCAGCGCTAGGGGAATACTGCACATAGAATTCAGGGCTTTTTTACCATGATCCTTTAGTCTTTCAAAGTTAATTTTTTTTAACTGTTTTTTTTTTTTTGAATTTTTCTTTTTCCCTTTTTCAACCAACATCTTATCAATCCCTTTTTAAAAAAAACATTTTTATTTTTCATTTTTAGACTCATATTCTATCCCTTCATAGTAGTTACCCGTACTTTTGGCTTATATATATAGTTGTTCTCTCTTTAAAATTTTGAGATAGTTTCTTCTAACAGATTAAAATATACCCTAAATCTCTAGTATATGGTGTTTTCTATTCCCCTGCCTGATCACATCCTCTCCCTTTTTTTTTTTCTTTTTTCTTTTTTTTAAATCCTCTTCTTTCTTTTTTCAAACAACTTCTTATCAATTCCTTTTATAAAATTTTTTATAATTTCCATCTTTACAGTCATATTCCATCCCTTCATCATATCAACCCTTATTTTTGTAGATATATAAGTTTTTCTTTCTTTAAAATTTTGGGAGGCACTTTCTTCTAAAAGACCAAAATACACCCCAAATCTAGTGTGTGGCACTGATCTATATACCAGCCTGATCATCTTTGATCACATTCTGTTTTGTTGTTGTTGTTGTTGTTCTGTTTTGTTTGTTTTTGTTTTTATCTTTATCTTTTTCTTTTTCTTTTTTCTCTCTTTCCCTTTCTTTTCCCACTGCTTCAGGTCTTTTCTGATTTGTTTAGAGTATATTTTCTGGGGATGTTGTTAATCTGCTAGCATTTTGTTCTCTCATTAATCTATTCTCCTCTGCACAAAATGACAAGACGGAAAAATCACCTCAACAAAAAGAACAAGAGGTAGTACCGACTGCCAGGGACCTACTCAATACGGACATTAGTACGATGTCAGATATAAACTTCAGAATCATCACTTAAAGATACTAGCTGGGCTTGAAAAAAATATGGAAGTCATTAGAGAAACCCTTTCTGGAGAAGTAAAAGAACTAAAATCCAACCAAGTAGAAATCAAAAAGGCTATTAATGAGGTGCAATCAAAAATGGGGGCGCTAACCGCTAGAATAAATGAGGCAGAAGAGAGAATCAGTAATATAGAAGATGAAATGATGGAAAATAAAGAAGCTGAGAAAAAGAGAGATAAACAACTACTGGATCACGAGGGCAGAATTCGAGAGATAAGCGATACCATAAGACAAAACAACATTAGAATAATTGGGATCCCAGAAGAAGAAGAAAGAGAGAGAGGGGCAGAAGGTATAATGGAGCAAATTATAGCAGAGAACTTCCCTAATTTGGGGAAGGAAACAGGCATCAAAATCCAGGAAGCACAGAGAATCCCTCTCAAAATCAATAAAAATAGGTCGACACCCCGACATCTAATAGTAAAGCTTATGAGTCTCATAGACAAAGAGAAAATCCTGAAAGCAGCTCGGGAGAAGAGATATGTAACCTACAATGGTAGAAACATTAGATTGGCAACAGACCTATCCACAGAGACCTGGCAGGCCAGAAAGGACTGGCGTGATATGTTCAGAGCACTAAACAAGAAAACTATGCAGCCAAGAATACTATATCCAGCTAGGCTGTCATTGAAAATTGAAGGAGAGATAAAAAGCTTCCAGGACAAACAAAAACTAAAGGAATTTGCAAACACAAAACCAGCCCTACAGGAAATCTTGAAAGGGGTCCTCTAAGCAAAGAGAGACCCTAAAAGCAACATAGACCAGAAAGGAACACAGACAATATACGGTAACAGTCACCTTACAGGCAATACAATGGCACTAAATTGATATCTTTCAATAGTTACCCTGAATGTAAATGGGCTCAATGCCCCAATCAAAAGACACAGGCTATCAGACTGGATTAAAAAACAAGACCCATCGATATGCTGTCTGCAAGAGACTCATTTTAGACCCAAAGACACCCCCAGATTGAAAGTGAGGGGGTGGAAAACCATTTACCATGCTAATGGACACCAAAAGAAAGCTGGGGTGGCAATCCTTATATCAGACAAATTAGATTTTAAACCAAAGACTGTAATAAGAGATGAGGAAGGACATTATATCCTACTTAAAGGATCTATCCAACAAGAAGATCTAACAATTGTAAATATCTATGCCCCTAACATGGGAGCAGCCAATTATATAAGGCAATTAATAACAAAAGCAAAGAAACACATTGACAACAATACAATAATAGTGGGGGACTTTAACACCCCCCTCACTGAAATGGACATATCGTCTAAGCAAAAGATCAACAAGGAAATAAAGACTTTAAATGACACACTGGACCAAATGGACTTCACAGACATATTCAGAACATTCCACCCCAAAGCAACGGAATACACATTCTTCTCTAGTGCCCATGGAACATTCTCCAGAATAGATCACATCCTAGGTCATAAATCAGGTCTCAACCGGTACCAAAAGATTGGGATCATTCCCTGCCTATTTTCAGACCACAATGCTTTGAAACTAGAACTCAATCACAAGAGGAAAGTCAGAAAGAACTCAAATACATGGAGGCTAAAGAGCATCCTACTGAAGAATGAATGGTATAGCAATCCAAGCCTTTCTCAAGAAACAAGAAAGGTCTCAAGTACACAACCTAACCCTACACCTAAAGGAGCTGGAGAAAGAACAGCAAATAAAGCCTAAACCCAGCAGGAGAAGAGAAATCATAAAGATCAGAGCAGAAATCAATGAAATAGAAACTAAAAGAACAGTAGAACAGATCAACGAAACTAGGAGCTGGTTCTTTGAAAGAATTAACAAGATTGATAAACCCCTGGCCAGACTTATCAAAAAGAGAAGAGAAATGACCCAAATCAACAAAATCATGAATGAAAGAGGAGAGATCACAACCAACACCAAAGAAATACAAACAATTATAAGAACATATTATGAGCAACTCTATGCCAGCAAA
Source organism: Neomonachus schauinslandi (assembly GCF_002201575.2). NCBI lineage: Eukaryota > Metazoa > Chordata > Mammalia > Carnivora > Phocidae > Neomonachus > Neomonachus schauinslandi. The sequence goes on from NC_058409.1 coordinate 15,108,387, forward strand.
TTAGATAACCTGGAAGAAATGGAGGCATTCCTAGGGATGTATCAACTACCAAAACTGAACCAGGATGAAATAGAAAACCTGAACAGACCTATAACCACCAAGGAAATTGAAGCAGTCATCAAAAATCTCCCAACAAACAAAAGCCCAGGGCCAGATGGCTTCCCAGGGGAATTCTACCAAACATTTCAAGAAGAATTAGTACCTATTCTTCTGAAACTGTTCCAAAAAATAGAAATGGAAGGAAAACTTCCAAACTCATTTTATGAGGCCAGCATTACCTTGATCCCAAAACCAAAGACCCCATCAAAAAGGAGAATTACAGACCAATATCCCTGATGAACATGGATGCAAAAATTCTCACCAAAATACTAGCCAATAGGATCCAACAGTACATTAAAAGGATTATTCACCACGACCAAGTGGGATTTATCCCTGGGCTGCAAGGTTGGTTCAACATCCGCAAATCAATCAATGTGATACAATCCATTAACAAAAGAAAGAACAAGAATCATATGATCCTCTCAATAGATGCAGAAAAAGCTTTTGACAAAGTACAGCATCTTTCTTGATCAAAACTCTTCAGAGTATAGGGATCGAGGGTACATACCTCAATATCATAAAAGCCATCTATGAAAAACCTACAGCGAATATCATTCTCAATGGGGAAAAACTGAGAGCTTTCCCCCTAAAGTCAGGAATGCGGCAGGGATGTCCACTATCACCACTGCTATTCAACATAGTATTGGAAGTCCTAGCCACAGCAATCAGACAACAAAAAGAAATAAAAGGCATCCAAATCAGCAAAGAAGTCAAACTCTCACTCTTTGCAGATGATATGATACTTTATGTGGAAAACCCCAAAGACTCCACCCCAAAACTGCTAGAACTCATACAGGAATTCAGTAAAGTGGCAGGATATAAAATCAATGCACAGAAGTCAGTGGCATTCCTATACACCAACAACAAGACAGAAGAAAGAGAAATTAAGGAGTCGATCCCATTTACAATTGCACCCCAAACCATAAGATACCTAGGAATAAATCTAACCAAAGAGACAAAGGATCTGTACTCAGAAAACTATAAAATACTCATGAAAGAAATTGAGGAAGACACAAAGAAATGGAAAAACGTTCCATGCTCATGGATTGGAAGAACAAATATGGTGAAGATGTCAATGCTACCTAGAGCAATCTACACATTCAATGCAATCCCCATCAAAATACCATCCACTTTTTTCAAAGAAAGGGAACAAATCATCCTAAAATTTGTATGGAACCAGAAAAGACCCCGCATAGCCAGAGGAATGTTGATAAAGAAAAGCAAAGCCGGCGGCATCACAATTCCAGACTTCCAGCTCTATTACAAAGCTGTCATCATCAAGACAGCATGGTACTGGCACAAAAACAGACACATAGATCAATGGAACAGAATAGAGAGCCCAGAAATGGACCCTCACTCTACGGTCAACTCATCTTTGACAAAGCAGGAAAGAATGTCCAATGGAACAAAGACAGTCTCTTCAACAAATGGTGTTGGGAAAATTGGATAGCCACATGCAGAAGAATGAAACTGGACCATTTCCTTACACCACACACAAAAATAGACTCCAAATGGTTGAAAGACCTCAATGTGAGACAGGAGTCCATCCAAATCCTAAAGGAGAACACAGGCAGCAACCTCTTTGACCTCAGCCACAGCAACTTCTTCCTAGAAACATCGCCAAAGGCAAGGGAAGCAAGGGCCAAAATGAACTATTGGGACTTCATCAAGATAAAAAGCTTTTGCAAAGCAAAGGAAACAGTCAACAAAACCAAAAGACAACCGACAGAATGGGAGAAGATATTTGCAAATGACATATCAGATAAAGGGCTAGTATCCAAAATCTATAAAGAACTCATCAAACTCAACACCCAAAGAACAAAGAATCCAATCAAGAAATGGGCAGAAGACATGAACAGACATTTTTCCAAAGAAGACATCCAAATGGCCAACAGACACATGAAAAAGTGCTCAATATCGCTCGGCATCAGGGAAATCCAAATCAAAACCTCAATGAGATACCACCTCACACCAGTCAGAATGGCTAAAATTAACAATTCAGGAAACGACAGATGTTGGCGGGGATGCAGAGAAAGGGGAACCCTCCTACACTGTTGGTGGGAATGCAAGCTGGTGCAGCCACTCTGGAAAACAGTATGGAGGTTCCTCAAAAAGTTGAAAATAGAGCTACCATATGATCCAGCAATTGCACTACTGGGTATTTGCCCCAAAGATACAAAAGTAGGGATCCGAAGGGGTAGTGCACCCCGATGTTTATAGCAGCAATGTCCACAATAGCCAAACTGTGGAAAGAGCCAAGATGTCCATCGACAGATGAATGGATAAAGAAGAGGTGGTATATATATACAATGGAATATTATGCAGCCATCAAAAGGAATGAGATCTTGCCATTTGCAACGACGTGGATGGAACTGGAGGGTATTATGTTGAGTGAAATAAGTCAAACAGAGAAAGACATGTATCATATGATCTCACTGATGTGAGGAATTCTTAATTGTAGGAAACAAACTGAGGGTTGCTGGAGTGGGGGGTGGGGTGGGAGGGATGGGGTGACTGGTTGATAGACACTGGGGAGGGTATGTGTTCTGGTAAGCGCTGTGAATTGTGCAAGACTGTTGAATCTCAGATCTGTACCTCTGAAACAAATAATGCAATATATGTTAAGAAAAAAAAAAAAAGAAGAAGAAGGTAGTGGGAGGGGAAGAATGAAGCGGGGGACATCGGAGGGGTAGACGAACCATGAGAGACGATGGACTCTGAAAAACAAACAGGGTTCTAGAGGGGAGGGGGGGTGGGAGGATGGGTTAGCCTGGTGGTGGGTATTGAGGAGGGCACATTCTGCATGGAGCACTGGGTGTTATGCACAAACAATGAATCATGGAACACTTCATCTAAAACTAATGATGTAATGTATGGGGATTAACATAAGCATAAAAAAAATTAAAAAAAAAACTGTGATTGAATTAGGAACTCTTCTAACTCAACAGAAAAACACAATTTTTGATCAGAGACCTTAGCATACCAGCATCGGGAGCGAGTACAGATGTCTTGTAGTCCAGTTTCTTCCTTCCTTCCTTCCTTCCTTCCTTCCTTCCTTCCTTCCTTCCTT
>NC_058409.1:15111565-15132153 GCF_002201575.2 Neomonachus schauinslandi
CTTCCTTCCTTCCTTCCTTCCTTCCTTCCTTCCTTCCTTCCTTCCTTCCTTCCTTCCTTCCTTTCTTTCTTTCTTCTTTCTTTTTTTGCCATCCAGTTTCTAGTCGAGGACAGAATTGGACTTCCAATCTCTTCTGAGAGAATGAGGTAAGTGTATTCCCCCAGACAAAGAATAGGCTTGCTTACTATTTGTTTAAAAAGTAGTGGCTCAGGGCGCCTGGGTGGCTCAGTTGGTTAAGCGACTGCCTTCGGCTCAGGTCATGATCCTGGAGTCCCTGGATCGAGTCCCGCATCGGGCTCCCTGCACGGCGGGGAGTCTGCTTCTCCCTCTGACCCTCCCCCCTCTCATGTGCTCTCTCTCATTCTCTCTGTCTCAAATAAATAAATAAAAATCTTTAAAAAAAAAAAAAGTAGTGGCTCAGTCAGTTAAGCTCACGACTCATGATTTTGGCTCAGGTTGTGATCTCAGGGTCGTAGATCGAACCCTGAATCAGGCTCCATGCTCAGCGTAGGTCTGCTCATTCCTGCAGTATTTCTCTCTCTCAAATAAAGAAATAAATTTTTTTTTTAAAGTATTGGATTCTCCAGGCGCCTGGGTGGCTCAGATGGTTAAGCGTCTGCCTTTGGCTCAGGTCATGATCCCAGGGTCCTGGGATCGAGTCCCGCATCGGGCTCCCTGCTCCTTGGGAGCCTGCTTCTCTCTCTCTCTCTCTCTGTCTCTCATGAATAAATAAATAAAATCTTTAAAAAAAAAAGTAGTGGATTCTCCAAGTTCACTGTTCTTTAACTGTGATGCAAACCTCCTGTATGCGTTGAACCCAATGAGCATATTGGGTCATGCTGGGGGACTTGGGGACAGGGGAGCCAATATAAATATGCTGATGCTCGTGCTGCTTTCTGTGCCATGAGTCAGAGTCCTGTGTTTCTGATTCAGGATCTCAAGTCTTCAGCCAGGACTAATGAAATGAAACAGCAACAGGCTCATGTATTAGTTTGTAAGTGGGGTAAAATCAAATCCCAGATCCGACAATAGCTGCCTCATCAAGTTGTAAATATTTTTATACGGTACCGTTCTGCAATTAATATTTTCACCTTCTTTATGTTAGATAGCAGGCCAGTGCCAAAAAGCTAATTAATTTACCTTATCAATTTATCCCACTTTGATGAGAAGCTATATATGGAAATTAATTTAGAAGTAATGTGAAAATATGTTAATCCTATAAAAAGTGTATTTCCTATTAGAAAGCAAAATGTTGGGGAAATTTTAATAAGGCAGTCTGTACCCCTTGTTCTTCCAAATAGGAAAAGAGATAAAAGCCAGCACAGATTTGATAAATATCTGTTTCTCACACTAAGATTTTGAACACGTATCTATTCATTTACCACAGATAACCCTAGTGCCCACCACACTGTTACTGGTACACAGGAGGTGCTCCAAGAATATTTGTTAAATGAATTTATGAATAGAAATACTCTAAATTTTGTTAACTCTAAGATAATTTTTCCAATTACCATAAAAATGAATACCATGAGTCAATTACAACTAAGGATGGGTATGGTTATGGGAAAGGGCTCATTATTTTAAGATTGGTTTCATTGTAACTAGATACATACTGTTCCCAATGATCTTTTCTTTTCCATTTTAAGAAAATGAATTAGGGGGCGCCTGGGTGGCTCAGTTGGTTAAGCGACTGCCTTCGGCTCAGGTCATGATCCTGGAGTCCCGGGATCGAGTCCCGCATCGGGCTCCCTGCTCAGCAGGGAGTCTGCTTCTCCCTCTGACCCTCCTCCCTCTCATGCTCTCTGTCTCTCATTCTCTCTCTCTCAAATAAATAAATAAAATCTTTAAAAAAAGAAAGAAAGAAAGAAAATGAATTAGAAGCGTAAGTATGATTATGCCTAAAGTAAAAACCAAAAAATGGAAGAGAAAAATATTTCTATTATGGAAAATTTTAAGCACCAGTGAAAGTAGAATAATAGGATGTCCTCCCAGGTACTTACCATCGGCATCTTATGAAACACGGTCAATCACACTTATCTATAGCCCCCACTCCTCTACTGGATTATTTTGAAACCAACTCCTGAGGGCCTATCTACTTATCTTACAAATACTTGAGTACAAACATACTTTTTAATGAAAAATATAAAATTTGCCAGAAAGGATAGATGGTTGTCATGAACTTAATATTTCTAGTCAAAGTGAAGCATGAGCAGAAGTGGTATTTCATCCTTAAAAGTACTATTACATCTTTGGTATGATAGCTCTAACTTTTACTCAGGCAGAGAGAATTTCGAAAGCTCTCCTTGCTTTGTTTTTGTTTTGTTTCTTTTAATTTGTATCACTGAATTAAAATATACTAATGATTTCATTAGATCCAGGCTGTTAACGAGACCCAAATAAAACCATTTCAATTTTAAACAAAGTTCTCCATCAGAAGTAAGAATATGTCCTAATGACCACCACTTTCAGAGTAGAATTGTTAATGTTGGACCTCCATGATGGGAAATCTAAAAATAATTATTTTTGTCTACTAAAATAGCCATACTGACTTTTTTTAAACAATGTTCAAAATGATGTTATCATTTGTCAACAGAAACAATTTTGGGGAGTGAGGTTAGTGCGTGTGTGCATCCACATGCTTCTGTATATACACAATCAAAGTGCTTTAGAACTGTAAGAAAATTCTGCAGTCTGTTAGCTTATATTCAGTCAGCACATATAAATTTGGGCTGTACTTGATAAGATATTAAGAGACTTGTGGGTACATAAGTGTTCCTACTGCATCCAGCCCTTGGATGTCCCAATGATCCAGTAGCTAATAGGTTGAAGTATAGCCCAGCTGAGAGCCTGTATGACCCTGTTCTAGCATTAGGCAGTGCCCTGATCCGATGGCTGGGTGCCCCTGCCTGACTGACTAAAAACATTTTGAAAAACTGCTCAAACAGCTTAGAAGATGGTATAGAGCTGATCCAGGGAATAGATAAAAATGTGGGACAAACTGTGGCAGGAAAGTCCCAGAAAAGCAGGATGGAGATAACTAGAAAGCCTGGCTAAGGGCTCCCTACGTGCGTTAAAAAAAACAACAACAACAAACAGAACTGGGGCGCCTCAGTGGCTCAGTTGGTTGAGCATCTGCCAGGGTCCTGGGATTGAGTCCTGTGTCGGGCTCCTTGCTCAGCGGGGAGACTGCTTCTCCCTCTGCTGCTCCCCCCTGCTTGTTCTCTCTCTCTCTCTCTGACAAGTAAATAAATAAAACAACAGAACTTACTCATTATTTCAAAGTGAGAAGACCAGGTGGGAAATAGATTATAGAGATGATAATAAAGTCGTAGTAGGACTATAGAAAGAGTACCTGTTCTGAACACTACAAAGCAAGCAAACAAACAAACAAACAAACAAACCCAGTTGACGTTGTCGATAAAGGTTGTTGCTTACAGGATGAGCACTGTAAAAAAAAATATATATATATAGCTTACGTGATGCAATATAAATTTGCCAGGAATGGTTTTGTAAGAAACTTTATCAGCTTATGACTACTTCATAACCAGCCTTCCTAACCGGTGTTTTACCTTCTTCTGTGTAAAGCACACTCATTAGTGCCCACAGCTTACTGAATGTTCACAGACATCAGGCTTTTCTCCAGTCTACCAAGCTCCTACCAGCCAAGGTAAACTTTTACCCATATATGATAGTTGTATTCGTTCTCCAGTCTGTTTACATCAGCCGTGCTTACAACTTTAACTTATAAATTATTACAAAATTAATAAGAGTGAAAAAAGGGAAATCGTTGTTCTTATGAAAAGTTGAAAGCTTTTAAAACACTTGATAGAGATGAGTCACTAAAACTAGCTGTTGAATTACATGTGGACAGTTAGTGTAAAAATGGGGAGAGGGAAGAATCATTTTACTCTAGAAGGATTTTACACTTAGATTGCTTTACAAGCATCTTCAAAATCTCAATCAACCTCAAAGAAATAAAAATTAGAAAGTATAGGTAATGCATGATGAAGTGGTTTATTTAAAAAAAAAAAGCAGCATGTATTCTATCATTTGACCTATTGGCATCGAAAGGTTGTGAATAAATATGCATGCATTTTCATAAACAGTGAATAAATGTCTATTTTTAATTTGAAATAGAAAGTTAGAGTTAAGTATAATTTTTTTATGAATAAGTGCTTGAGCTGAACTTTTAAATGAATAACCAACTATTGATCCAGATTGCATCAGGATTTCTGCTGTAAACGACTGAGCCAACTAGAAGCCAGAAGTTAAGTATGAATTTTGTTATTTTCATAAATGTCCTTTATAGAACTATTTATAAGACTAACAGAAGGGACTAGAGACTCGTATAAACTTTCCTTGTGTCTCTCATGTACGCTATTCATGTTTGAAGAGGAAACGGAGCAAGAGTGTGGTTCTTTTGTCCTCTGCTATGCGGGAGAAAGTGAGAGAAGAAGGTGAACTGATCCAACAAAGCACTGTGATCTGTGTTTACTTGTGCACAAGGCAGCAACATCCGTTGCTCAGAGAGGGGAGGAGCCGTGGGCTCCAGGCTCTGGCTCTAGGCTCTGACTTCAGGAGATTGGAGGAACGTGCGCCACCTGAGGGGACCAGGCTTTCTCCGGAGAATTCTACCCCAGCCATGATCGCTAACACTAGGAATGTATAATACAGTGAGAGGTGGGGCTGAAAAGTACTCACCATGATTCAAATCCACCCCAGATGTACTTTCTTTGTTCTTTAAAATTCTCATCTTGCCTTGACAACCCCATTCCTGCTGATGCAGAAAAATAATTGCACTTGCCAATTCGAGGCACGTTATTCTCTTAAAATTCAAAAATGTTTATCAGGGTTCATGTTCACTGTCAAGATTTTTGCTCCCTTTCTTTCTGCCCACACTGACGTCTGGATATAAGGGGAAGCTGATGCAGCCTTTGAACGTGGGGGAGGGCAGTCTTTCTCACCAGCATTTGCTCAGATACCCTCATCTTGCCTTGTTCCTGGGAGAGGGGTGTGGTGTCTGCTGAGTTGAGCTGGTCTTTTACGGACTTCGCTGGCGTGCACAGGTCAGTGATCATGGCTATAGACGTGGCCTCTATGTACGATGACCCCTGTGCCACCACAGTCCTCCTGGGTCTGCGAGCCCCATACATGAGTGCCCCACTGGGAAGCTCCAGAACGTTTGCCTGCCTTCTGCACCCCTCACTGCAGGGTGCAGGATTCTGTGAGGTTGCCAAAAGGCCCTCCCTCAGTTATTGCTGTTCTGCTCCTGTGAGCCATGTTGCTCTCAAAACAAACTGGATGTTGGGCTTTGCTCAGGAACATAGTCTTCCTGACTCGTTCTGTGGACAGGGACTTCCGGCTCCAGTGCTCTTGAATCATCCCTCGACCAGTTTGATATCGCTCCTCTTTACCCAGGGGATGTTGACCCTAACAGGTGAGCTGGAATACTTGGCCATGTTCCCCCTACCCAACTCTTACCCTTCTTGGCTCTGCCACACAGCAACTGGACAAATCTCCCCCTATTCCTGTTGGATCAAGGCTCTCCTGAACACCATTCTTCATTCTATTTTTTATTATGGTTTACGATACATATGCTCAGACCCTCACATTTTGTTCTTGATCTATAAAGGGAAGTTTAGGGTTAATTTTTTAAAACTTTCTATTTCAGGGATGCCTGGGTGGCTCAGTCAGTTAAGCGGCTGCCTTCGGCTCAGGTCATGATCCCAGTGCCCTGGGATCGAGCCCCGCATCGGGCTCCTTGCTCAGCAGGGAGCCTGTTTCTCCCTCTGCCTGCAGCTCCCCCTGCTTGTACTCTCGCTCATTCTCTCTCGCCCACGCTCTCTCTCTCTAACAAATAAATAAAATCTTTAAAAAAAAATAAAAATAAAAAAATAAAAATAAAAACTTTCTATCTCAGCAAGGGCTGAATTTCGATGCTATTATTTCACAAAGGACTCAAAAGAATTTGCTTTTAGATTCAAATCTGAGCAACGGCATTTTTGATCTGGGGAATATCTATCTATTACTCCTTCTCTGTGACAATAAAACTTTGTGTCTAGCCTGAATTGCTGAAGGGTAATAGTGAAAAATAGGGGGGGGGACTGGATTACTGTGAGTAGGTATATTCTTCCCGGGGTAAAATATGACCCCAGGCCTTCTTCAAGCCCTGTTGTTTATATGTGGATACACACCTGCTCAAAGTCATTCCTTGTTCTGACCCAAGAAATAGCAATAAAAGAGCCCTAAGAAGCTGAGTTCCTGGGTGAACTAACTGGACACTGAAGAAGTGAGTAATAAAAACACCAAAAGTTAGCAAGTGTCCAGTATCTGATACAGCTAGGGGATTCAGATGGAGATACCATTTGCATAAGTCCTCATCTCTAACCCTGAGAAAACAAGGGAACATAGCTCTTTTTTTTTTAAAGATTTTATTTATTCATTTATTTGAGAGAGTGAGAGAGAGAGAGAACACATGAGAGGGGGGAAGGTCAGAGGGAGAAGCAGACTCCCCGCCGAGCAGGGAGCCTGATGCGGGACTCGATCCCGGGACTCCAGGATCATGACCTGAGCCGAAGGCAGTTGCTTAACCAACTGAGCCACCCAGGTGCCTGGGAACATAGCTCTTGATTCTCAACATGCCCCCCCACCCCGTCACCCTGCTGACCTCATGCATCTCTATCAAGTGTCAATCACAAAGTAGCTTTAAGAATGTCTTTTTGGCGGGCACCTGGGTGGCTCAGTTGGTTAAGCGACTGCCTTCGGCTCAGGTCATGATCCTGGAGTCCCGGGATCGAGTCCCGCATCGGGCTCCCTGCTCAGCAGGGAGTCTGCTTCTCCCTCTGACCCTCCTCCCTCTCATGCTCTCTGTCTCTCATTCTCTCTCTCTCAAATAAATAAATAAAATCTTTAAAAAAAAAAAAAAGAATGTCTTCTTGGCCTTGTTTGCCCATTAAAGTATAGACATAAAGAAAACAGTTCCACAGATGGGTGTTTCCTCTTATGAGAGCCATTTCCTTGGGTCTTCTCCAAAGAGAAATTGACAGAAGCACTGGTAAGCCATTAGGGGCAGATTTTTTTTTCCTTTCCAGAACCTCCCAGATGCTCCACTGTTTTCTCACTTGCATTGTTTCATTAAGAAGTTTGGTACAATTCTGGTCTTTGTTCCTAGGTACATAAAGTTTCTTTTCTTTGTCTGGCTCTCAAAAAAATGTTTTATCACAGATTTTGTGCAGTTTGGCTATGATTATGATTATGTGGTTTTCATCATGTTTTTTGTGGTGTGGTTTATTGAGTTTCTTGCAGCTGCCAGTTGTAATTCTCACCAAATTTGGAATTTTTCAGGCATTATTTCTTCAAATATTCTTTTTGTCTACCCTCCTTTAGGGACTCCAATTATGTGTATATTAGGCTGCTTGATGTTTTCTCACAGCTATCTTATGCTCACAATATATATTTTTAAAATTATTTTTCCCCTGTGTGTTTTATTTTGGATTGTTTCTATTGTTATGTCTTCAAGTTCATTAATCTTTTCTTCTGTGACATCTCATATGTGCAACTTCTGCCTCTCTTAGAAGAAACATGGAGTCTGCTTGAGAGCCTCTCTCCCTCTCCCTCTGCCCCTTCCCCATCTTGCTTTTGATTTCTTTCTCAAATAATTAAATCTTTAAAAAAATATATCATTTCCAATATCTTTAGATAATATGAAATACTTGGGGATAAATCTAACAACAGATACTCAAGTCCTGAAAGCTCTAAAACAGTGTTGCGAGAAATTAAAGAAGACTGAAATTAATGGAGAGTTATTGCCTGCTCACAGGTTAGAAATTGTTAAGATACTGCAAAAAGGTTAATTCTCCCCAACTGATGTATACGTCCCACTCAAACTAAAAAAGGAAAAAGAAAAATCCCAGCAGGCAGTTTTGTAGAAACGAAGAAGCTAATTCTAGAATTCACATGGAAATGAAAAAGGCTTAAAACAGACACAACGATTTTGAAAAAGAGGAACAAAAGCAGGAGACCAACACTACCCAATTTGAAGATTTATAAAGCTGCAGAAAACAAGGCAATATGGTATTGGTTTAAATACAGACAAATTGATCAGTGAAACAGAGTAGAGGGTTCAGAAACAAACCCACACATATATGGTCAGTTAGTTTTCAAAACAATACAACATAATTCAAATTATCTTCTCAACAGATGGTGCTGGAACAAATGACTATCCATATGCAAACAAATTTCAATGTATATCTCACACCACATACAAAAATGAACTCAAATGTACACTCTAGAACTACAAATTTTTCATTAAAAAACACTGGAGAAAAATTTTTTGACCTTGGTTTAGGCAAAGATATCTTAGATACAACACCAAAAACAGGACCCACACACACAAAAAAATCAGTAAATTGGACTCTATCAAAGTTAAAAATCTTTATCTACAGTAACCAAATTATGGAAATAGCCCAAATGTCCATCAACTGGTGAATGGATAAAGATAGGGTATATGTATACAATGGAATATTACTCAGCTATAAAACAGAATGAAATCTTGCCATTTGCAAGGACATGGATGGAGCTAGAAAGTATTATGTTAAACAGAATAAGTCAGAGAAAGACAAATACCATAGGATTTCACTCATTCGTGGAGTTTAAGAAACAAAACAAACGATCATGGGGGGCGGAAAAAGAGAGGATATCCAAGAAACAGAGTCTTAACTCTATAGAACACACTGATGGTCACCAGAGGGGAGGTGGGGAGGGATGGAGGAAGTAGGTGATGGGGATTAAGGAGGGCACTTGCTGTGCTGAACTCCGGGTGATGTATGGAAGTGTTGAGTCACTAAATTCTACACCTGAAACTAATATTACCCTGTATGTTAACCACCTGGAATTTAAATAAAAATTTTTTAAAAAATTAAAAACTTCTTCAAAAGTCACTTCTAAGAGAATTAAGACAAGTCAGAGACTGGGGGAAATATATTTATCTGATTGATAAAGCACTTGTATCCAAATTTCATAAGGAACACTCAAAATTTAATAATGGATAAACAATCAAAAATTTTAAATGGGAAAAATATTTTAACAGACTATTATGAGATAATCAGCGTCTAAACAGTGGATATTAGAAAGCAGAGAAGAGGGCCTCATTTTTAGCCTGGTGATTGGTGATAAAGCGAGGTAGTATGCCTTCAAGTACTTGTAGGATTCGGTACGCTTCCTCCAGCTAGCACGAGGTGAATGCTCTGAAACTTCTCATACACATATTATTTGTTCTGTCTTCCTTTACATACCCACCAACTCCTCGATTTTAATAAAAATTAAATTAATTTATTTTCCTCTCATTCTACCAGAGTGCTAGACAAATGTCATCTTGCTACCCAAAACAATTTTATAAGGAGCCAGGAGTTTATGCTCTTTTTCTAAATTGCCATTCTAAAATTCTATTTTCAAATCCACAAAAATATATTAAGGCCTATCAGGTATAATCTCTCACACTAAGTATCGTTAAGCAAACAAACAAATATAAAAAACAACCTTTATCATCAAAGAGTATGAGATGTAGCTAGAGCTAAGGAGCACGAGTTTTAAAGGAGAGAAATTGAATAGAACACAAATTGAAAATAACTGTTCATTACAGACGGAAGAGGGACTTCTCATAACGCAGTGTATGGTTAAGTGTCCAGTGAACATTCCAGACAATGGTTGCCATAAAAAATTTGAGGTTCATAATCCGGGCTAGTTGGGGAAGTTTTTCTTAGAAGAAGTAGGACTGAAGTTGGGTCTTGGAAGGTTTTATAACATGCACCAAATGTTTGGCTAGACCTAGGAAACACACAATTGCTTTTAATAAATTGTTGGGCTGATGTTCTGTGTTCAGAGAGTCAATATGTTCAGGGGATGCACTCTGCCAGTAAAAAGTCAGGCCCTTTTGATGCTGCTGCTGACAGCCCTGCCAACGGATTGCCCTTCTCCCAGGCCAAACACACCATGGGACTGAAGTCTGAAGGGCAGGGTCAGAAATAGCCCACTTGACAGAACTGGGATGTGTTTGTGGAAGTACACGCTGAAGCACCTGTGCCCACCCATGTCTGACGTGGTTATTAGTCCTTCGCTTTGTCCGGTGGGAAACTTGTTCACAGATGTTACTGGAGGGAAAGAAAATGCTCAGTGTTTATGGGGCAAATCTGCTCTGAAGAAACCATTATGTTCAACTGAGGAAATGCCATAGTTATTTTGGTATTCCTTTAATTTTGGAAGCCTGTATGATTTGCAGGGCTGACCAAAAGGCTTTTTAAAAAATCCACAAATAAACATGAAATTCCTGTTTAATATGGTGGATGTTATTGGTTTTCGAAAAACAAAAGAACAGTCACTCTTGAGCCCAACCGAAAAGCTCAAGGCCTTTCTGGTATGGACAACCCGGAAATCTTATGACATAAGCTTTATTTCCGAGTTAGAACACCTACCTCAAAAAGTAGGCCCTGCAGGAAGGCCCTTTCTATTCTGAACATTTCTGAAACTGGTAGCAAAGAGCAGACAGATAAAATAAAGCTAAGAGGAAGTTTCCATAAATCAATCTTTCATTGGCAGTCAGGGGATTTTTCCCCCTTGAAACAATAATCTCTAGCTCTTTTTAACTTAAGTCTTTTCTGAGCTGGATAAATGGAGGAGAATACATTTGGGTTCTTTATCCATCTTAATGCCTAATAAAGTGTTTATTGTCTCTCAGAAAATAGAGTAATTTATAATTTTTTTTCATAGGTATGTAACCTCTGTCTTGATGAATCAAAGTAATTCTGGAATCAGTTGGGATCACCTGTGATAGTTGATGTAAACCCCTTTCTGGACATTCTTACTTGGGGCAGGTTGGAGATTACCAGAGGATGATCGCTGATCTTGTCTCTGTCTCTGTTGAGAGATCTGATTACCTCTGGTCTTAAATTCCCACTTCTATTGAATTTGTAATCTCCTCTCATCCCACATGTGGTGTATGACACTGACTTTTGCAACTGACCCAAGGCTGTGTGTGGAGGAGAATTTCCCAAAGATTTGGAGCACGCGTAAGGGTGGAATGGGGTAGATGGTAGGTATCTGTGTTTATAAAAATACTCTAGACGTTTCTATAACCAACAGGCCCTCTTTTTCTAAAGTAAGGACCTAACCTCCCCTCCACAGTATAGCTTTCACTTTTACTCTTCAGATCTCATTACTCATTCTTTAAAGTTTTACTGGCCCCCAATCCAAGACTCCTATAAAGTAGTTCCTCTCTCAAACTGGCCCCAGACCACTGCTATCCAATAGAACTTTCTGTGATAGAAAATTTCATTTATTTAATGCCATTGTCCAAATATAAATGAGCAAGCACTCTGTTGAAGTGCTTGATAAATAATTTCTTAGAGCAGCCAAACAATTTAATATATCTAAGCCATGGTTTTAAAATATATGATTTGTGTTCTTCATTTTTAGGTATACTCCAGTTATATATATATATATATTTTTTTCTTTTGTCAATTATCTCTAAGGAAGTTTGGCATTTCCTACAATGGAAGGATGTGCTTGATTTTTGCCTTAATATACTTCCCTCTCAGATATTAAATATGCCTCTGCTAATGTGCTGTTCTGCATCTAATTGTTATTTCTTTCAGTATAAGGAATGAGTTTTGGGGCCCCTGCAATTCTTTTAAAGGAAGTATTACTTCTCCCAGGAGTATAGATTTTGTTTCACTATATATTTGCCTTCCACATTCCTTCCTTTAAAATGTTTATTACAAATGTTAATCTCAAACAGATGGGTTTTGTTTTTGTGATTGACTCTGTGTTTAATAGATGCTGTGAACCCTTCACAGAAAGACTTTTGCTTCTGAGCCAAGGCCTGGCATGGTAATTCCTTTCTGAAACACTGTCTTGTTTAGTTATTTGCTTCTCCTACCTTTACATCTCTTCTGCTTTTTTTGGCACCTAATCATTCAGGTATTACGTGAAAATTTAGCATTTCTGTTTAGGAAGATCAGAGAAGACTGATGCATGCCCAAGCATTTCCTCTTGTGATTTGAATTCCACCTTCCAGGTGTTTTAAGTAATGCAATTGTCTTCATTCTGTTGGGTGAAATGAGTTCTGCAAAAGGAACCTTTGTTACTGGGCTAGTAATTTATTTTCTATTAGTTTATCACATTAAGTAAAATATCTACTTTTATCCAGTCAATTGTAGTTTCCAGTCTTAGCATCTTAAGTTTTAAACTTTCAATTATAAGAGTTACTCTTATTTTGTCACCCATAATACATAATAATTGACATTTAAAGTCGCAAATATCTTTATTACATACCGTAATTATGAAAGTAATGTAAGCACATGAATTTAAAATGTAGGCTCAGGAAGAAAATAACCCACAGTCAACCACTCTAATGCAATCATTCTTTTATTTCTTTTCACACGCATGTTTTCGGTTAGTTAAAACAATGACGTTTGTACAGTTTAGTGTCATACTTTGTAATTAGTTAACATTTTATTGTATGGTTTTTCTATGTTGTGATGGTCTCCTCAGCCCTCTTTTTTTATAACCATCATTTCAGTTGGCTACATATTATTCTATTCAGGTGCCACACTATAATTTACTTAAATAATCCCCTAGTGGTGAGCATTTGGAATATATCCGATATTTAAGCCTGATAAACAAGACTTCTAGGAGCATCTTTGTATTTATAGCGTTTAACATATTTTGTTTAACCTAATAGTGGAATTATTTATCTATTATAGAAAATGTATCATTCTGCCCAGATCCATGTCTAATAGACTAAATCTATCCATATCTATTATTACTTTACTGAGATAGCTAAATTTTGAAACCCTAACATCAGGCAAAGGTACGGTCAGTTAGTGTATTGGGAACAGACAATTTTCTACAATGTTAAATATAGTAACAAATTTACTCAAAGTCTCCTTTTGAGCACTATGTCAAGTACTATTCCTGACATACTGAGAAGACAGCAATGACCAAGGGAGCCACCATTCCTGTCTTGATGGAGCTTTCTTTAGTATAGAAGCTATGGATCAGTCTATAGAGGGGCCAGTACTTTGGATGGGGAAATAGATGTCCTATGGAAATACATAGATAGGGCTCCGCCCCTACTCCCAGAGTCTTGTAGAGCTTCCTAGAAGACATAGCATTTAAATAAGTCCTAAAGAATAAGGAAAGAGCAAAAAAAAAAAGTGGTGTAGGAAAAGAAGGTAAGTATACTTCAAGCAGAGCTAATGGCACATTGAAAGACCACTAAGCAAGGGAGCTCATGTACATAAAAAATGAAAAGAAAGCAGTGTGTCTGGAGAGAGGATTGTGTGTAGGACTAGTTTAACATTTCTTTTGCCTTTTGCTTAACATTCATCAACAATTGGATTTAATCCTTGATTTATCTACTGAGTTGATAATCCAAACTTTATTTCCCACAAAAGTATTCCTGTCCTAATACAAGGCATTTAATTAGAGGTCAGTTAAACTTCACCCTTGCCAGCATCGGATGGCATCAGTTAGGTTATTGTAACAGCAGAAGAATTAAAAAAGATATTATTTATGTCTATAATGATCATTTCAAGATCTATGGCAGGGTTTGAGGGAAACCCCCAAGGGAAGTTCTGTTCAAAGAGATCTCCCATAATTATTTTCCTGAGAACTGAAATTCCTATTGTTTCTTTCTCCTTTGGCTTAAAAATATTGAAAGCTCTTATTAATTTGTAAATTTATTAGTGGAAAGGATTACACATTCTATTCCTTTCAGCCGTAAACACTTTGTAATAAATTATTTTTTCAAAGAGTTTTGTCCTTAAAGAATGGATCACAGTAGAGTTAAATTCTGATTGTGAATTTTGAGACTGTTTCATTCTGATTGTGAATTTTGAGACTGAAACAATCCCTAAAAATTGTTTCTTTTTGGAATGTGAAAACCCAGGTGTGGGTATTAAACTTCTGGAAGCCTTGGGAAATAGGGGTGGAGAGTGGAAAGAAAATATTAGCCCTGGGGTGCCAGGGTGGCTCAGTCGGTTAAGTGCACGGCTCTTAATCTCAGCTCAGGTCTTGATCTCATGGTCATGAGTTCAAGCCCCAGGCTGGGCTCCACACTGGGTGTGGAGCCTACTTAAAAAAAAAAAAAAGAAGAGGAAGAAGATATTAGCCCCAAAAGATGATGAAATAGTTCCAAATCATACTCTCTGCACAAATTTTCCTAATCCCAGCCCTGTGCCCAGTAGCCATTCTAGAGGAAAGTAGAAAATACCTTTGCAATATAAATCCTTTTAAACATAAATGTGAGACTTTTTTTGCTGCATGGCCCATTACTCAATATCACGCAGACCAACAGAATCATGTTTTCCTTTATACTCTTTGGCGACTAGGCTCTGTATTAGGAGGCACACCCTGTGTCTTAAAGAGTCACGAAGAGTTGCACCAGGTGGCGAGAGTAGTGATTAATACATTTGCTGGCACCAAAATTAGGTGGAGCAATTGAGTTTTGATTTGGTTATAGCAATCATCATAGCTAATATTTCCTATCTTATGACATTTTCAGTCTACTATTTAAGTACTGTGGCCGTCATTTGACTGTTTATGAATATTCTGATTCTCCTCTTTCAGGGTATGTTGTAGTGATTTCACTCCTTGCTTCTTTAAGATAATGACTTACTTTGGCCAGTGACATAAGAATGAAAGTGATGTCTGTCTCTTTCAGATGGAAGCCTTAACCAGGGGAAGAGGGGATCAAATGGGCTTGAATCACACAGATTTAGCAGCCATTGGGAAAAGTCGAATTGTGGGGACTACTGAATGAAGAATAAATTCTCATAGCCAAAGCAATGAAAATGGACAGTTACACATCAGGATTTTTTTCTGGCCACGCTCCACTTGTTCTGTGGAAAAGCCAGCATCCGTCAAATTCTTCCAAAGTCGTCCTGAAAGTTCTCAGGAAACTCTTGCCGTGTGTTGCAGCCAAATCTTTTGAGTTCAGTGTGCCATCTGTGATCTTCTCTTTGGCTTCAAATCACTATGGCAATGACAAGGAACAAAGAAGCAGCTCTTTCAACAGTGCACGTTAGAAGCGTTCTTGCCACCGTACTCGATTGCTGAGCCAAATTGCAAAGCCGTATGCTCAGGGCAGTGGCACCTAAACCAAATTTTGACTGTTGCAGTTAATACAAATGCCCCCTCTCGTTGTTACGGAAGCTTCTAGCATCATATAGACATGCATTGGACTCCCAGAAATCTCACCGATGTTAGTTTTTATTCATTTTTTAATTCTAGTCCTGTCTCTTAGTACAAATATGAGGTCCTGGTAGCTCGACCAGAGTGACAGACAGAAAGGGGACTATGCTGTGAATCATCCTTCCTCTGTCCTGGCACTGAGTACTCCAAATAAACCAGTGCATCTAAAAGGACAATAATGGGGGCTATTTTTTTTTTAATCGCTGTTGCGGAAGGACAGCCACAAACCCTCTAAGCCAGTTGACCAATGCGTGTGGTACAGACTGTGTGTCTCCAAAATGCAGTCTTCACTTCTCTATTTAGTAGCAAAATTTGAGTTTTACCTGGCACACGGACCTTAAAGTCCTACATGGCTTTTAACGGGAGGGAGGGAAGTCTCTTCCATTTCTTCTTTTCCCATCACATCTGGTTGGATTGGAGACGTAATGCTGAGACCTTGAGCAGCCACCTCAGACTACAAGGCAGAGAAGCCCCACACTGATGGAGCAAGAGGCTACAAGAAGCATGAGTCCTTGACACTGTGAAACTGCTCTCTGTCTTGAATTGTTTTCACTCAGACTATTAAATGAGACATACATACATTTCTACCTAAGTGAACCTATTGTTCTTTTCTTTTTTTTATAGCAGATACGTTTGTAGCCTAACTACTACAATAAGAAAATGGAGACAATGAAAAGAAAGCTACCAAAGATTTGGGGGAGAACTGGAAAGATTAGAGTTCTTTGGGGGTAAGAGATACTTAGGGTAAAGCAAGAAATTAAAAATGCATTGTTGACAAAGTTACACCACCCTGTGTTTATTCAGTAATGGGAGAAGCAAGTGTGTGGTTTCCCCAAAAGAATACACATTAGTTAACTTACTCTAATTCTGTAACCCCTATCCTCAATATGGAACATCAAAAGATGCTTTTCAATAGCTACCTGATGAATTTCAATAGCTAACTTCATGTTCTGAGCCCAACCGTGGGAAATAACTGATCCTCCCTTTCCTCAGAATTGTTTCATTAGAAGAATAAGACAGTAGAAGAAACACTTCAGCATCTTTTGTATCTCTACATTCCCCTATTGCCCACTTCTGTGCCAGGGGCTAAAAACCAACTTGCTACAGTCTTCAGAGTCCATTTCCTTTCTGCCAGCACATGAGTGAATGCTCTCTACTCCCAGAAGACTTGCAGCCATCGAATTCCCATACCCCAGGCCCAGTGGCTCTCCACAGGCCACGGGCTATAAAAGATGGGATCTGCCTCTGGGCTGACTGATTGAAGCCCAGTCCTGAATGGATCACCTTAGTTCATATAATAAATAAGAACTGCTTGGTTATAGTTCCCAAAAAACTTGACCAACGGTGACTTAAGCCATCATGATATTTATTATCCCAGTAAAATAAGAAGTCTAGAGGTAGGAGGTTCTAAAATTACTGAACTTCACTGGCATTATGACATCATCAAATACGTACGTGCTCTCCACTCTTCTCCTTTGCTCTTCTCAGCATTGGTTTTCATTCTTCTTCAGTACAAGATGGCAGATGCAGCCCCATACTCCCATCCCTCTTCAATCCCATTCGAAAGCAGGAAGCTGCAGGAAGTACAGGAAGCAGCTTTCTCTTTGCACCCTTCTGGCCAAATCAAGGAAGAAAATCCTTGCTAACTCAAATTGTGCTCCTCAGGTCACAGCGTCATGCCTCACCTGGGAACTAATTAAAATGCAACGTCCCTAGCCCCATCCTGATTACCGATTCAGATTCTGTATATTAACAAGATCCTCAGGTGATTCGTACATACAGTAAAATTTGAGACACACTGCTCTAATGAACTTCTTATGTCTTTTTAGCCAGAGCTTAATGACATGGCTGTCCCCAGGTGGAAAGGAGGAAGGGAAAGTAATTTTCTTCCTTCCTTCCTTCCTTTCTTTCTTTTTTTTTTTCTCTTTCTTTCTTTCTTTCTTAAGAAATAGGAAATAGCAAACGAAGTAGGGAAAGTCTGTTGATGGGACAATTCCCAGGATCTACCATGGTACTTCTCCAGGGTCAGGGTGGTGCGGAATGCCGTGCTCCCTATAGTTCATTACTACTCACTGTGGCTCTCTACGTCCATGTAGCCTCTGACACCTGCCCACAGAATGAAAGCCTGGCCCATCCGCAGTATTTTTAACAGCAGGTTGAGACTTTACCCATGTGATTTGGGAAAGGTTTCTCATTTTTATGATCTTGAGGTTTAAGAGTGCTGTGTAACCTAGGAGAATTCAAAGGAAAAACATTAAAACCAGTATAATTGGAGGGAAGGTGAAGCAGATTTTTTTTTCAGTTGGTTTAAAATGTGTTTTCACTAGAGCCACTAACAAAATCTATTTTCACGTACATCTTTTTCTCTGCTTTGCATTGGTTTTCTGGTCTTACCGAAAATTTACTGAGCAGGGTATTTGTAAACAGGAAGGAATTGGCTTTGAGGATTTTGGTCTAATTTTAAAGACGATAATTGGGCAGTGGAAGGGTTGAGCCATTAATAAGCTAAGCCTTCTTAAGCATTTCATAAAGTAAAATTCTAAAAAGGTTTTCAATGATACAAAGTAATATGACATAAGGTTAAAATGGAATATAGAAAAAAATCAGAAAATAAAGGAATGATGTCAGGAGACTTCTCAATCTTGGGGCAAGGACCTTGTAAATGCCGATTTAAGCCAATTACGGTTTGACTTCCTGGTGATTATGTGATGATTTACATACGGTAGCATAAAAATAACAGATGTCTTTTTTGGTCTCCACATATCTCTGTACATTTATTTGAAGCCTCCTAAATCACTGCTCTTTCCCAGTGGTGACTTAAAGGGCATTTTGAGAATGGGTTTGGGCGACCTTCCCATCTCTTCCCAACAAAATCTTTACTTGTTTAATTCAACGGAAGAGGTATGCTCCCAATAAACTTATTTTTCTGTTGCCTTACCTTTTTGATATGATAGAAGACACTGAGTACAACTCCAGAGATAAAGAAATCTTTGTAGGGAAAAACCAGAATAAACTTCAATATAGACATAGCTGTTTGATTTCAGAAATGCTGCAGACACACTCAATAGTGTGTCCTTAAAACAAAAGTGCAAGTGAATCAGTGGTCATATGCAGGCAAGCAAAGAGTTGGAGGACGTGTCACTTCTTACAACATTTGGCATGTTTTAAGTGCACATAGTTCTCATCGAATTGGCTGGGAGGCCCCTACAGAGATCTGCTGGCAGACTGTGGTGCCCACTAAAACAACTGAGACTTTCAATAAAAATTCATGCCATGGGTGCCAAAGCAAACTTGTGAAAATTGTCCACTTTTAGGCAACCCGGACAAAAACCTTAGGAGGGCTGAAGTCACTATTTAAAAGGGTCTCCGTAAGAGCCAAGAGAAATGTATCCCTGATTTATGTGAATACAGATTCTTGTAAATGGTAAAGCCACAGCGAGCCAAATTTGATTTCGTACCTGGAACCTGGATTTGGCTCCGCCTGCCCTGGCTAGTGAAAACAGTGGGGCTCCTTGGTCCTCGTTCTCAGAGATGCTAAATGGAGATGTCAAGAAGATGGTGAAACTGGATTTTAAATTTAGCAATTTGGTGATGAATTGGGGATTTGGGGGAGTCCTGTTTTTATTCTTTCAGATTGACTGTGGTCATTGAACTGAAAGGAAAATAATATTTTCAACAAAGCAAGAAAGCAAGTTCAATTACGAAACTGGAAGCCTTAAGAAAATATTGTTTTTTTTCTTTTTCTGGTATTTGAGTTCCAGATTCTCGTCAAAAGGGAGTTGTGTCCAGTCTGCTCCGTGGTAAATCAGAATGTCACCACTTGACCTTGGCAAAGTTACCTGGTAATGAGGATGAAAGGTGTATGGAACAATTTGTGTCTATCTGAGTCACTGAGTTTTCCTTCAACAGCACAAATGTGTCATCTGTTTTGTCGTGGCTCCTCTTGAGCAATAGAAGCTGCAGTGGCCATGAAGAGGAATGGGAAGGGCACCCGCCTGTGGGTCATGAGGCAGGATTCCCACATAGCTATGTGACTGTCAATGCATAGGCTTTCTGGAAGGATGCAAAAGAAACTGGTAACACAGGTTGCTGCTGGAGTAGGTCCTGGAGTGGGAACCTGGTAAGTCAGAGGTGGGAAAAGAATTTACTTTTTCATGTGTGCTCTTTTTTCATTTTTTGGTGCTATATATATATATGTATATATATATATATATATATATATATATATATCCCATTCAAGAAAGCATATGCATATTGCATATGTATGTGTGTATATGTATACACACATATATGTGTATTGCTC
Organism: Neomonachus schauinslandi; assembly: GCF_002201575.2. Taxonomy (NCBI): domain Eukaryota; kingdom Metazoa; phylum Chordata; class Mammalia; order Carnivora; family Phocidae; genus Neomonachus; species Neomonachus schauinslandi. Next base: position 15,131,118 of record NC_058409.1, read on the forward strand.
ATTGGAAAAAAAAATCAATGTAGTATCAAAAGACAGAGTGAGCAAACAAAGGCCATATCCTTCTTGGCTCTCCATTGCACTGGATGGATAATTTTCTCCCTCTGAACCTTAAATGACTCTTCTAAAATGAAGTGGGATAAATTTAGACTACAGAAAACGCTAATGTTTGTTAAAGCAGGGACTCCCAAACCATAGAAAATAAACATACTCATTTTGAGTCTGATACTAGAGAGATCATGTCTTGTTAACAACATGAACCCCAAGCAGTATCTTACTAGCCGAAAAGTTCAAAATTCAGTGGTTGTGTTAGAACAGCTGCTCTGAGAAGGAGCATTCGGGAAGAGGGGGAGAAGTTGCTAGGAGCGGAAGCTGGGTGGGGGCAGGAGAGCAGTGTGGCTAAAGGCTCATGGAGGATAACAGACAACTTGGTCATGACCAAGTTTACCTGACTGGGATCATCACCTCTCAAAAGCCCCTGCCTGTCTGTGCTTTATCTAGGAGTGAATTTCAGTATGGCTGCCCTTGACCAGCCCAGCTGAACTTGTCTTAATATCTTCCTGTAATTGGGCTCTGGCCTCGTTCCTCAGCGTATGCACTTGCCCACACTTTATGGCTCCTAGCTGTATTCCTGCCCACTCTAATTCCATTACAACTTGCATGGGAGAAGACTAATCTCCCTCCTCTGTCCCTGCACTTTCTCTAACTGGCTTTGACATTGCAAAAGTGATTTTACACTTAGTCACATACAACTGAATGTCTGCCGCCTAGCTGCTTGGAGTAGATGATGTGGAAAAGAGCACAGGCTTTGAAGTCAGGCAGGCAGGGCCTGTGTTCACATTTCCAAGGTGTCCTCACTTGTTGGCTGCAGAAATATGACTAAGCTACTTAGGCTTTCTGTACCTGCTGCTTCATTTGTAATGTAATCCCTTAGTTATGCACCATGAGTCTGAAAAGAGCCTGTTGACCCTGCCTGTTCTGGAAAGAAAGCATTCTCCTTTGAACGCCCAGAGAGTCTAGAGCTGACCCTGCCTATTCT
>NC_058409.1:15132163-15172697 GCF_002201575.2 Neomonachus schauinslandi
ACGCCCAGAGAGTCTAGAGCTGACCCTGCCTATTCTGGAAAGAAAGCATTTTCTTTTGAACGCCCAGAAAGTCTAGAGCACGAGGCTTAACCTTGGCACTACTGATATTTCGAACCAGGTAATTCCTTGCTATTGAGGGCATATTATGTTGTGCACTGTATAATGTTTAGCTGCATCCCTGACCTCTACCCACAGATGCTGGTGGCACTCCCGCCAACCCCATATGTGACCACCCAGAATAACTCTAGACATTGCCAAACGTCCCTGAGGTGGAGGGAGGGATCATTACCAGTTCAGAAGTAATGATTCAAACGCCTGGGTGACTCAGTCCTTAAGCGTCTGCCTTTGGCTCAGGTCATGGTCCCAGGGTCTTGGGATTGAGCCCCACATCAGGATCCCTGCTCGGTGGGAAGCCTGCTTCTCCCTCTCCCGCTCCCCCTGCTCGTGTTCCCTCTCTCGCTATGCCTCTGTCAAATAAATAAATAAAATCTTAAAAAAAAAAAGAAGTAATGATTCAGAGGATGATTTTCCTATCAACTTTTATTTTGGTTCATATAGTCAGACTAGGATTGGTATCTGGACCAACCCGAGTTGTCATTTCCTGGTGTCCCTTACCATGTACCCTCAATCTAGCTTCATTAAGTACCTTGCGAGGGCAATGGGGACATGGTCTGCTATACTCTGAAAGCTAACGGCTTCATCGTAAGGCACCGTCTGCCTCTACCATGAGCCTCTACAAGGCAAACAAACTTGGTCTTGCTGATACGGGTCTATTCTTTGGTAAAGCTTTCATGAGTTAGCACTCTAACCAGGTTTCTGTCTTAGCAAAGATCTGTGGTTAATCAGGGAGTGAAGACAGACAGAAAACTCCAACCTATCATAGCAGCGGGACAACCCAGTAGCCTATTGCCTGGCATAAGATGTGGTGCACAAAAGAGTGACCTCTCTTCTTTCTTTCTAGGTCTCAGAATACAGCATTCCTTACTGACATCTGACCAGCTGCCATGTCTCTCCTAACTCATCCAGGAACTGTGGGCCGTGACTTAGGCTTTGCACTCTTCACTCCTTGACTGGATCGTATTTATATTCATCAAGACTTAAAGTTAGCCTGAGGAATGTGTATTTTTTGTTTAATCAATGGGGTGGTTAAGAGGAGAGAATTTCTAATGGGTTGGAGGGTGACCGTGTTAAATACATCAAAGTCGCCGAAGGTGATGGAGAGTGGAAAGACTCTTAGGTGAGTTGATTGGGATGCCACTGTTGAAATTCTAAGAAGATGCTTTAGGGAAAAAGGGGATAGAAACCAGATGATAGGCCAAGACAGGGTAAAAACTGAAGGAAGTCATGAGAAGAGAGGCAGTGACTTAGACCACTCTTATCAGGAAGAGGGTAAGTGCACAGATTCTTGTCTCTTAAAATAGAGGACACCTGAGACTGTGTGAAGTCTGAGGGGAAGAAGCCGGTAGAATAGAAGAAATGAAAGGTGCTAGAGAGAAGGGACTAATCAGGGAAGCCCACTACCGGAGGAGAAATGCCCCTCCCTCTGAGACCTATGGAGAGAATGAGAATAAGAGGGCTCCTGGGTGGCTCAGTCAGTTAAGCGTCTGCCTTTGGCCCAGGTCGTGATCCCAGGGTCCTGGGATAAAGTCCCACATCGGGCTCCCTGCTCAGTGGGGAGCCTGCTTCTCCCTCTCCCTCTGCTGTGCCCCCTGCCTGAGCTCTCTCTCTCTGTGTCAAATAAATAAATATTTTTTTAAAAGAATGAAAATAAGAGGGAATCCTCTTATAACTTACAGTTTTCAATTTAGAGTTTGAAATGCCCTTCATAAAATGCACATGGAAAGGTAAAATATGAGACGTTATCAGCCATGAACACTCTAATTTAAACCAGCTTTGAAAATCTGTGGGCAATAAACTGGTGATTAAGTATTTATTAAATATTTATTGTTCACATGCCATAAAGCATTGGACTTCTGCCAGTTCTCTGAAAAGAGAAGCAAAATTATTTCAAAATGTTTATATTACATTAAGTAGAAAACTTTAAGGATTAATCGGGGCTTAACATCTTGTAACTTTTAATTACCTTCAACCAGGCTAGTCACATCATCCTTTTTAACAAAGAAAGGTGTGTGCCCAGCTTGGTGGGTAAATATTTGTGGGCAACTAGTATGTACAAGTTCTGTGTTTGGCTGGGTGTGGTGGGTATTGAAAAAGAGGAAGAGAAGCAAGATGGAGGGGTGTGTCAGGACGTTCTGGAGAGAGCCAGAACTTGTGAAGGGTTGTCCAGATTCACAGCACATACTTAAAACCGAGAATCGAAGGCCTTCGAGAGAGGAGGATTTCCAACACAGTGTACTACAAAATATTTTATAATCACTGGAGCGCCTAGATATAATACTAAAAAAGCATCCCCCATCCATAGGAAGGGAGATCAAAAGAAAGAAATCCTTCTCTCTGCCCTGGCAATGTTTTTCATTATGCCAAGGATAAAGCAAGAGAGTCCTTTGACAATTTTTTTTTTTCCATTGGAGTCTGAGTTTGAAATCTGTGGCACATAAACAAATAATTTAATGTCCTCTGCCTCATCAATTTAAAAAAGTCAGGCCAATTATGTACTTCTGCCTGAAGACAGTTGGCTGGACTAGAGCTATTCTAAAGCCCACTTCAGCTCCAAAAGTTCTGGTTCTATGGTAAACCACTCAAGCGCATAGAAAATATCATACCCTTATTGGCCTCTGCAAACAAATCCATTTTTCTCTTGCACACAGTTGAAGGGCAATTTGCTCTGCTTTTTGTTTTGGCAATTTAGGAGGGTTTCCATGGTTTCTATGTCCTCTTGGTCGCTTTTTCTGTGTATCAGCTTAACTATAGATTATCGGAGGCCAGCCTTGTCAGCTCTTTGGATGTATGTCCCTCAGGCATGCATTCCATGGAGGCAGTATAAATGGGCTTTGGGGGTGACATAACTTTAGATAATACATTGGTTTATGGCCCACCATGGGGCCATAATGCATAAACAGATATCAAGTTTATCTGTGGTATTAAAATCTCCTGGTTGAGGGTGATATGAAAATATATATATATATATAATGATTTGGAGAGAGAGCAATAATGAAAAAAGAAAGGTTGAGGAACACTGTCCTGGGGCAAGGAGTCCTCGGGTGTTTAAGACGTGTTGCGCAAGACTCTGGTGCATCAAATATACTTTATTTTTTAAGTTTAAAAAGTCTGTATTTAACGCATTTCCTGTGCCCTTTCTAATCTACCACAGGACACTTTCTGCAAATGTTTAAATTTAGACCTCTTCAAATTCGATGCAGCGTATAAAACCCTTTCCTTGTGACAAAAGTTGTAGCTTGGAAAACAACTCTCTTGAGATCAGACTGTCCTGTGTGGCAATCTGACAGTGAGGTCTTGCAGGAGGCCATGAAAGGGGAGTCCTCAGGTATCAGCAAGACACACATTTCAGTCCCAGTCTTGCTTTGGGGTTAGCCTTGCAACTAGGGGCAAGTTGCTTAAAGCCTCTAAACCCGGTTCCTCATCTGTAGAACAAGGATACTCATGCTTCACCTGGTAGGGTTGTGAAAGGGTTTGAGCTAATGGACTCTTGCTGTTTCTGAGTCAGGCAGAAAGGCAAAGTAAACCATAACTGGGTAGAAGAGAACAGGACGCCCAGGGGACCTATTTTGCCAAACTTCACAAACATCCTGTTTGAGTTCCTGCTGCTACCATTAAAAAAAAAAAATCTTGCACACAGAATGTAGCCCCTGTCCAGTATAAAGAATGAAGTATACAAAAGTATTATAAGTCGCTTTCAGAGGGGGACTTGGATTTTGCATCAATGAAGGGACGTCAGGACCTTTGGAGAAACCAGCAAGGAGCCATATTTATCCTGCTCCATAAAAATCACCGTGATTTATTCCTTTAATGAAAAAGTCAGGGGCTTGTGTGGGCACAACAGCTGTGATTTTATGAAGGGAACATAAACCAGATTCCTTGTGGTGGGGCTGTTGCCACAAGGGGTCAGATCTCGATTATTGGTGGAGCCTGGCATCACCCCACAGGGACACAAACATGAATGGACACCAAGAGCTTGAAATTACTCTCAATTTTTGTAGGTGAGAAAAGCTCATGCAAACCCAAACCGGACTAAGTCTGTTGAAGGAAGTGCTGTCTTTGATCTGAGGTTGAGCTGAGTACCCGGCGAGGGGAAAGAAAATGGACCACAGTTCCCTCGCATCTTTTTTTTTTTTTTAATTTTTTAATTGTTATGTTAATCACCATACATTACATCATTAGTTTTTGATGTAGTGTTCCATGATTCATTGTTTGCGCATAACACCCAGTGCTCCATGCAGAACGTGCCCTCCTCAATACCCACCACCAGGCTAACCCATCCTCCCACCCCCCCCTCCCCTCTAGAACCCTCAGTTTGTTTTTTAGAGTCCATCGTCTCTCATGAGGTCCCTTGCATCTTAAACGGGTTGCTGGTTGTCCACTCAGCACGTGTGAGCACTTTCCCTGTTGCTGTGAATCAAGGGCTTTGCTCCTCGATGTTAAATATAGGGATGGGTAAATATTTCGGATTCATCAGCCTTCAAGTATTCTTCAGCTATTTTAGTTTTGAGCAAACAGAATACATCGTGCTGAGCACATTCTCCCTCGATTTTTTTTTAAGGACCGTGTGTGCTTAACGGGAAATGGAATCCATATGTTCCTGCTTCGTTTACACTTAAGTCATCAAAAGGTTGTGTTGTAAGAGCTATTTGATGTCCGAGATGCCTTTTGAGCTTGATCTTTCTGTCGTTTAAATATAAGCGGCTCAAAAGCGTTGGTCCCTTTAAAAGGCTGACAAAGAGAGAGACCGAGAGAGACAGAGAGACCTAGGAAGGCCTGTTGGGCCAAGATGAAATAGAGCTGAACACCTGGAAGTTCACTTTAAGCTGAAACGACAACCCCATGAATTTCACATGGGTCCCGAATTTGCAAGAAAACAAAGGCTCCTCAGCAGCCAGTTTCAGAAGCCGCTCTGATAAATGCAGAAAAGCTGCTGGTAAAGTCAGCAACCCCACCAAAGAGGAGAGGGCTCTGAATGCGCTCTTAGCTGCCCAGCAGATGCATATGCCCGCTCCTGGAGGACCTGTAGTTTCAGGCTTCCCCGGAGCAGTCTCTCCAGCCTGGATAAAGAACCCTTTGCCCTATTTAAGCACAGCGGTATCTGCTGTCCGTGTTTTCCCGGGCTGTCCTGCCCTAGGCCAGGGTTTCCTATCTGTTCTTCTGCCATCTGGCCCAAGTGGCTGGCCACTGAACGGAATACTGTGGGTGCATGTGCGATGGTGTTTATTTACTGGGCAATGTCTTTAGAGAAATATCTCACTGAGCTCACAGTAGGGCCGAGAAAACATGGAGTTTGGGTCAAGTACAAAATAGGTTAACTAGGGACCCACAAATTAGGAAACAGCCCGCTGTAAAACGAAGTTTTCTCACTCCCACGCTTAGTCACTTAAGGCACGCTCTTTCGTTTATCTGTGACATTTTAGGAAAGGTTTCAGGAGAACAACATCCAAACTGGAACTACTTTAGGTGATAGTATAATTGAAATATCATTAAATCTCTCTATATAAATAGTCATCATTGGAGCATTGCAGAATGTGAGGATGCGGAGCTTCATCGTCCAGCAGGCTCTTTAGACATGAATTCAATAGAATTCACAGTCCTGTGAATCACCTGTATTTCCCAAATCAGTTATCTGGGGGCAAGAAACAGGGTTGTAGAATCTTAGAGGTCAGGGCGTATTTTTTCCCCCAACTCCTCATCTTAAGGAACATTTAGTAGGATCTTTTCAGCATTATCCAGCAACTACTACTATAAACATCTCAGTGTGCATTCTCTGAGTTAAGCACATGCACTCTCACACACGCACGTGCGAGCACACATGCAGAGTTTGATGAGATCGGAGCATTTATTCTGTTTCGGAGCTTCTCTTCCCACAAATAGACTGCGTACTTTCCCCACGTTTGTAAACTGTTTTACCTCAGGAGCTTTAGTGTGTGCAGAGTATTTCATCACAAGAACGTACCACAATTAGCTTAATCTCTCAGTATTTTTAAATATGGGTCTTAGAAAAATCATTCTTTCAGATACATTTTAAAATGTTGACCTGAGTTCTTAAAGTTGTTTGCTGTAACTTGGGACACATTAGAAAATAAACTCCCCATAATGTCCACATCTTCATGGAGAACCTCCATCTGTCTCGCTAAGAGGCCAAGCTTCCTCACTATAGATGATGCTTTCTAAAGACCTTAGACAAGATCAGTAAGACAGTCAGTAAATTGTTTCTTTTTCTTCCTTAGAAAAAGAAAAAGTCGGTTCTACTCCGTTTCCTCCCTGAGAAGAGCCTTGTGACTTAAATTCATGCACCTCTCCTCCCTTGGAGCTCAGTCCGTTGGAGTCAACTTCCAAGAAATCTGAGATCCATACCTGTTGTACTGCTGGTTTCAAAGTCCCTCCACCCCTTGTTTTGGATTTTTCCAATCCGTTACCAGAGAGCTCAGTCCTGTCCCTTTTGTTGACAGGTTGCCAGGATACCTCCAGGCTTCAAAGGCTGGGGTTCCTCTTCCCGGCAGCCCACCGCGCAAACTCTAAGAACTCCTGCGGGAGGGCATGTGAATCGTGGAGCTCCCAGCTCTTCTGCTCCTGTTTCCACCAGCCCCCTCCCTGAGGGGCTCAGCAGGCCCTGGTACAAGCTGAAGCAGAAGGGTGACAACAAATATTACCAGGTGAGGCTCTCTCAGAAGGCGTGCTTTTCCTCTGTTATCTAACTAATCAGTCAGTCTCCAACCTTAGCTTTCCACTAATAATAGACTCTTATGTTAGGTCATCCTGATCTCCTCCACTTCTGTCTCACTAGTATGTCGTAAATACTTTCTCACTATAGAAAAGGAACCCCAAATAAAAATAATGAATCATGAAGTAAAAACCCTCAAGTACTGCTAAAACAAAGTAACAGGTATCATTTTACTTCATTGGATGATGCTGGAGGTAATGTGAATTATGGAGTCAATGTTTTAGGGGCTGAAAGAGAACTAAAACCAAATTCCATTTGAAAGGATAATATTATGTAAAGATTTTATTTATTTCTTTTTATTTGAGAGACAGAGAGAGAGAGAGAAAGAGTGGGGGGAGGCGAGGGGCAGAGGGAGAGGGAGAGAATCTCAAGCAGACTCTGCGTTGAGCACAGAGCCCGATGCAGGGCTCCATCTCACGACCCTGAGATCATGACCTGAGCCAAAACCAAGAGTCAGATGCGCAACTGGCTGAGTCACCCAGGTGCCCCAGGGATAATATTATTTAAATGTATAATTATCTAAAAATAATTATCTTGAAAGAAAGGCAGATAAATGTTTTTACATTAATCCAGGATTATATGTTTATTAACCAAATTATCCTTGAAAGAAAAAGGGTGAGAAAGGCTAGAGTTACTCAGTTGAGTTGGTGGATTTTTTTATTAATTGAGATAAAATGTACGTGGCGAAATGTAACTGATCTTAAGTTCTTAAATTCAAGTGCTTAAAATCAGTGAGTTTGACAAATATATATAACCATGTAAACTATCACCTTCAGCAAGACACAGGACATTTCTATCATCCAGAAAGCATTCTCATATCCTTTCCAGTCCTTTGTCTATGAGCAATCAGTGTTCTGATTTCTATCACTAGAGAATAATTTGGCTGTCTGTGAACTTCATAGGAATAGACTCACACGGTATATATTCTTGGATCTGGCTTCTTTGGCTCAACAATGTTTTTGAGATTATTACATGTTACGGTGTATGTTACTAGTTCAATTCTTTTTATAGGTGCGTATTATTGCATTATAGGATTATTCCACATTTGTTTATCTCTTCTGCTATTCATTGGTATTTGGCTTGTTTCCACTTTGAGGGTCATATAACTAAAGCTGCTGTAACCACTCTTGTACAAGTTTCTTGGTAAACATATGGTTTCATGTATCTTAGATTCAGACCTAGCGTTGAAATTGATGGTAGACGTATGCTTAACTTTATAATGGGTATGAAATGATATGGCACTGTGGTTATAATTTGCATTTCCCTGAATAATGAAGTTGAGCATTTTTACATGAGCTTGTTGGAGATTGCTAGCTCGCTTTTATTAACTATCTGGTTAACATTTCTTGTTCATTTTAGATGTTTCTTTTCTTGTTTATATTATCTTCACTGATGTATAATTCGCATCCAGTAAAAGGCACACATTTTAAGTACACAGTTTGATGAGTTTTGACAAATGATTACATCCATCTACCCACCAATGTTATCAATATAAGAACATGCCAATTAGCCTTTATAGTACATTCTCCTCCCACCCACCCACCCACAAGCAATCACCGATCTACTTTCTGTCCCTTAAAGATTAGCTTTGCCTGTTCATAGATGGAATAATTCAGCATCCTTTTTGTTTATTCAACAAAATATTTTTGAGTGGGATCTATATCACTGTATCAGAAGTTCGTTCATTTTTATTGTGGGATAATATTCTAGTCCATGAATGTGCCATAATTTGCTTACTCATTTACCTGTTGTTGTACACTTGTGTTGTTTCTTAAATTTTTCACTATTAAGCCTAAAAGCTGCTGTAAACATTTGTATATGTCTTTTGTGAGACATATATTCTCACTTCTCTTGGGTGATTTTTTTAAAGATTTTATTTATTTAAGAGAGAGAGAGAGCAAGAGAGAGTGTGAGTGGAGGGGAGGGGCAGAGGCAGAGGGAGAAGCAGGCTCCCCGCTGAGCGGGGAGCCCGACATGGGGCTCAATCCCAGGACCCTGGGATCATGACCCAAGACGAAGGCAGTCGCTTAACCAACTGAATCACCCAGGTGCCCCTTGATGGTGGGTTTTAAAGAACAGGAGTTTCTAATTTATATGAAGGAAAAATTTTAAATTCTTTTAAGTTTAGTGCTTTTTGCGTTTTGTCTGAGAAGTCTTTGTGTCTCCTGAAGTCATAAAGACATTATCCTTTGGTTTCTTCCTGAAGCTTTATAGTTTTTATACTTGTACATTTTATATATTAAAGTTTTTAAATTTAGTTCTATGACCCGCTTTGAACTAAGTTTCATGTGTGGTGAAAGAAGAGAGTTGGTATTAACTTTTTCCCTACATGTATCCAGTTGTTCTACCATCATTTGTTTAACAGATTTTCTTCCTTCCATTGAATTGTCTCAGCGTCTTGGTCAAAAACGAATTGACTGCATATGTGAATGAGCCATATATTTCTGGACACTTTTCTGTTACATAAACCTATTTTTCTATCTTTACAGGCATTGTTAATTTTTAATAAAGTGGCTCATCTTGGCTTATAAGTAGTGCAGCAAATATTAAAAATAAATATACAATGGAGCCCTTCCCTGACTTCTTGCCAGTGGAACTATGCACAAGAGTTTGAATTAGGTTGAGCATTTTTCCTTGCATGTTGTCCAGTTTTTTCCCTAGGCAATAATCTGATTTTAAGTGATTCTATAACAAGCAAAGCCCAAAAATATACAGTCAGAAATGTATTCAGGAATGATAATCGCAGCAAAAGAGATGCATTTTTCAAATGTATTTGTACAGAATGATACATGAACTTAATTTCCATTCATTCATTCAGTAATTTATTGAGTGTCTACTGTATTCCAGGCACGATTTTGGACAAAGAAAGAGGGGAGATTATTTCTTGGTTCAAATTTTTGCAAGGAAACATTATTTATAATCTCTATTGCCTATTTAACAATGTATTCCTCACAATTATAGAGAAAAAAAAATCTGTATCTGGTAAAGTAAACATCAGATTGAATGTCTTCATACATTCTTGTGAATTGACAGAAAATTATCAACACTCAAGTGTTTACTAAGGAACATTTCCTCAGGCTTCCCAAGTTTGCTATCGCTGTCAAAAGATACCCATTCCTTCTGAGCCTCAGAATGTAAACTATTATTTCTTCCGGTTGCATTTTTCAGCTTAGAATTTAAATTTAGAATTTAAATTTCATGTGTTATTTCTAAGAGAAATTTCTTCGCAAACTTGGACCTTAATACGGCTCTTTCTTCTCCGTGTCTAAATAATTTAAATGAATAGGCAATATCATCTTAAATAATTTTCCCAACTTCTGTGGTGAATGAAACATTTTCAAATATACATGCAATTCTAAAAAAAAAAAAAAGACCACCACCAACAAAAACAAAAAACCCGTAAGTGATGAGGAATGTGAACTGTTGCAGAACACCCTTCCTAAGGAAGAAGGTGGTGATTCCTGTGAAGTCTTAACAGCATTTTCTGAATATCACAGCACACAAGTATGGTACTAAGCATAGTGTACCCCATGTTGGGGCCACAGAGAGGGAGAATGTATGGGAGGCAAGCTGTTGAGAGCCTCAAAGTGGTGACAGGCTGCAAATAGAATGTCCAGAGTGTAATGCAGCAAGAGTATTTTGTTGCTGTGTTGTTGTTTTGAGAGAAAATTCTATGAGGAGCCTGACGGAGTCCTATGCAAGCAAAATTTGGTAGAATTCTGGTTGCATTGAGTGCTACTTTGTAAATTCACGTTGATTCCTAATTGGATGTTTCACTGTTAAAATAAAATGGGGTCTCGTCTGTAGGCTCTAATTCAGGAATCATCAAACAGTAAATAATTTAGGCCTTGTAGGCCATACGCTCTGCAGTTGTGGGGCAAAGGCAGCCAAAACTAAACACAGAAATGAATACGCGTGACTTGGTCCAGCAAACCCTTATTTACAGAAAGAAGCAGACAGCTGGCCAGATTTGGCTAGTGAGCCATAATTGGCTGACACTTGTCTAATCTTCAGTTCTGATGAAGTACCTTCCCATCTCATACACTGACATTTAAAGGCCTGTGGCTCTGGAACTCTTCTTCCTTTGAGTGCCCAGTCCTTTGGGGTCCTCTTCAAAAGAGATATGACTTCCAAAGAGATTTAAACTTTGAAAACCATCTGCGTTCAGAATGCATGTGACCAAGAGAGACAAGGCATGAATAAGTTCAGCTCAGGAAAGCCAACTTCTCGGATCCTTCTTCAGCTTTCTACCTAGTCACACAGCTAGTCCTGATCTAGCTAGTCCTACGATCTAGCTAGTCCCTGTCGATTATCCCCATTCTTGGGGGAAGCTCCAGGCCATCGATGCTTGTTGCTCATGACTTGATAAACTATCTTTGCCGTGAGGGCTTGGTCCAGTATGCAGTCCGTGGCTGCATTCTCATTTCTCTGGGATTTGGTAGAGTTACACTTCTAAAGCTAGAATACTAATTCCTAATTTCCTGAGGATTACAAGGGACAAGAGTTAGATGCTCAGGGATCCCCAAGACTTGAGAAAATACTACAAAGCTGGCTGTTAACCCTTCCTTTCCAAATTCCTGTTGTGTTTTCATTCCTCCATTTTAATAAAAGGTTTGATTTCTGTTTAAAATTTTAATTCAGTTTATTTTGTTGGCACCTACTACGTGCCCAGCACGAGGGATATAGCTATGTGGAGAGAAAATAAGTCCCTAATGTCTTGGAGTTTATGTCCAAGTGGAGGAGACAAATACTATACATAAAATAAATAAACAAGACAAAAATATAGTCAGTGCTGTGAAGAAAATAAAAAGCAGTGTCACTGTGGTGGTGACTGTGTCGATGGTGGTGGCATTGGTCACGTGTGCATGCGTGTGTGTGTGTGCATGTTGTCTGCGTGTGCACGTGCATTTCTGTGTGCATGTATATGCATGTGTCTGCACATGTGTATCTCTGCACATAGGTGTGTGTGTGCATATGTGTGTCAGTATGTGTGTTTGAGAGAGAAAGTACTGGAAGAAGCATAGTCAGGACAGCTCTCTTTGAGTAGATGATATTTAAATAGAGAAAATAGGAACAAGCTTGGCAAAGACCTGGGGGAAGATTCTAGGCAATGGCAAGAGCCTGTGCAAAGCCCCTTTCCAGTCCCTCCCCTCACCTACCCTGGAGTGAGAAGGACTTTGTGTTCTTTGAGGACCTGAAAAGTGAGCATGGATAAAGCTCAGTGCTGGCAGGGGAAAGTAAAGAGGGCCCAAGGCAGAGACTTAAAAAAGAAGCAGGTTACAGAGGACCGTTGTGGCGAAGAGTTAGGATTTTATTTGAGAGTGGGAGGACAACCATGGAACATTTAATCCAGGGAGGTGTAGGACCTGTTTCGTGATTCAAGGAATTGAATGCGACTGCTCTGAAAAAGATGGGCGCGCGGGAGGGGTTATTCACCGGCTACCATTGAGGCAGCCCGGGGCTGGCAAGGAGCGTCCATTCACCTGCCTGGCAGCAAACTTAGGAGAACAGGCCAAACATCCAAGAGGAATAACTGGCCACATCAACGATAGATGTAGAAATGTTTCTATGCGAATTAATGTAATATCACAGGGTTACCCAGTATCAAAGGGATAGAACTGAGACAGGCATGAAAGAACATAGGAAAGAAGATGCATGAAGATGCAAAAAGCAGAGACAACAGAAGGGAGAAGATGAGCGGAGTGGGATATGATGTTTACTTCTCTGCCAGATCATTAACAGGCGATCATACAAAGAATGAAGAGATGCTAAATGTTCTAGTGTCTACTAAAGTAGTGCCTTTTACCTTTCCTCTTGCTCTCTTCTCCCCAACCCTTCATCTCCCATGCAAGCCCATGCTAAGATTAAGAACCTCGTTGGAAAGCTGGGGCAAAGGAAAACACCCTCATGATCATTTCAGCCTGAACTCACCACCGCTGTGACTTCTTCTCAGTCCAGAGATATGGTCAAGGGTTATTTTAGTAAAATTACTGTGAAATGAACGAAGAACAAAATGAGAAGTAATGAGGATGGGAGAAGAAATAAACCATTGCAGATAGAGTCAGAATTCAATTTTCAGCCAATAATTGTCCTTATTAGTACCATCTGACCTGATTACAATCCAGCATATTGTTACCAAATAAGTGTTAGATAGATCCTGGCATCAATTCATTGCTGAGTGATGATTATGACAATGATTCTCAATGTGTAGAGATGTGTGTGTGTCTGGGTGTGTGTGTCTGTGTGTTCTTGTGTGTGAGCATTTGGAAGCAGAGTGCCCAGTGACGTGATAATAAATATAGCTAATAAAATTCCAGTCTCTTGCTAAGAAACTATATATATATATATATATATATATATATATATATATATATATATACATACACATATATATATTCATTGGAAGGATAGAAATACATATATTTAATTTGTGAAAAACTATTTATATTATGGATCATTTTAAAGTCATAAATGTGTAAAAAGAAATTAGGATTCACATTATTTGAATTAGTTCATGGCATTTCACCTCAAAAATACCAAATGATTGTGCAACATAAGAATAAGATAAATCTTGGATTACTCTATTTAGTTTCCAAGTGAACCATCTTATATATGAAACACATGACATTTTGATCAACAAAAATTAAAACCACATTTTCCTCTTCAGTTAGCCTATTTCCTATGTCAAATACTATGTCAAGTGGAGTTTAATTACTTTAGCTATTAACATATTTATGAGTGATAAGAAACTTGTAAATAAATTTTCAACAGAGACTCCCAGGACAAGCTTATAGATAAGCAGCACTGGAATACTGTTGTAGCTAAAATTACTTAATTGGACACTATCCATTGGTTTCCTAAATATAATAGGTTCTGAGTGCTTCACCAATAATTTAATTATCTTTAATGTGACAGCATCTCTTTCAATGTTAATTTTGTAGCTGGAATTTTACCATTAACCAAAAAGGACTGATTCCTAAAATCGTCATTTCTCCACACAATATTTGCAGGATAGATTCTAAATCTGTGCATCTTCAAATATTGATTCCATAGCATCTTGAGATATGCCAGCCTGTTCTATATGTATATTTTTTAGATATAAACATGGTATATAAGATCTTGGTGTTTGAAAGCCAGGAACATGACGGTATGAACAAATAAGTGACAGCCAGCTTAAAAACATTTAAATGAAGCTTCTGGGAGGAAAGAACAGTGTGTGTGTGTGGGTTGGGGGGGGGGTGGAATAAAACACTGAGAAATTGCCAAAGCTCACTGAAAGCAAATGAGGATTTTACTAAAAGCATCTCAGCTGTAGTTGCTCACCTTGGGATTCAGGGTAACAAAATGGTTCTCAAGGCAGTGAAGAAGGGGAAATCTATTTAGGCAGCTTAAGGGGCACATGAGAAACATGTTATATTTGTCTTTCAGTGGAATAGCCTTTTGTAGATATGACTTCTGGGCATGAAAACTCAGGAAAGGGAAAGGAGGAGAGAGGAAGTAAGAGGATGTTTGTGATGCCTAGTGTTGGTGTCCCATGGACGTAGGCTGATGGAATTCTCCGAAATGTTTACCTGGGAGCTGGGCCAACTACAAACTGTCACAGAAAACCCATACAGGAGAAGAGCTCAACTAGACCCTAGGACTGGGGACCCTAGGATTTGCCTATCTGTTCTGGAGGAAGACAAGAAAATGACATGACTTAAATAATACTGTAGTACAAGGGCAGTCATTACATCCATGAGGAAAAAGCCAAGATCTTCTCTGAAGCACCAGGATTGTTGAGCCTCTGATGACCTCCAGACTTCTTACTTTGATAGAAAGATATGCCTCTATTTCGTGAAGTGACTGGAGTAGGATTTTCTTTATTTGTAGTGACGCAAAATCTTAACAATACATAATCGAAGTAACCATGTTATAAAAATGGGCCTGTTAACTCATGATTGGAAGGGTTGGACTCTTTGGAACTATTTCTAATGAATAATGTGTTGGTGGTGGTGGTGGTGATGGGAACCCGAAAATTATGTCACAAAATATCTGTTCTGAACTCTACTGCCAGAGGGAGCATTCTGGGCTGAATGAATTATTAAATTAATCCAGGGAGGCCTTCTTACCAGATTCAAGTACCTCAGACAGTGGGGCATTTATTAGAAAGATACATGCGCATGGAAATACAGGCTTCCGGAAACACAAGACCTACCTGTTCCAGGGGACTTCTGAGCCAGAGGGTTGAGCAGATTCTGTTCTCTTGCCCAGACACCAAAATAATTAATAGGCAATTTTTCATAAAGTTTAAGAATTCTAGAGGAAAATCAAAGGAACTTCTCAACCAGGCTCTATTTCTGCCAAGTAGAGCATTAATAACTGGATATTACCCCCATTGATTTTCAGACCTATGTTCATCTGGTCTCTTTCTTGAATTGTTGAAAAAAATCTCAGGAGAACTAGAGACCACAGCCTGCTTCCCTTTTGAAGAGAGGTGGAGAAGGAGGCCTGTCCACAGTCATGTTCCACAAACCCAATGTGGTCACCACTTTTCCATCTGAGGTGACTGCTTCCTCTTTCACACCTGACATGATTGATGGTGATAACATCCGAATCTAGTTTTCATTTGGGACATGGTGACAAAAGCTTCTTCTCATATCTGGTAGTGGTATCATGATGTTCCAGGAGCACAGATATTCTCTACACTCAGAGTAAGATGTAGAGACGGAAGAACATCACGTGTCTTCTGTCCCCAAGTAACAAGGGCAGCTCCAGATGTCCTGTCATCAGCCTGGCCCATCAGCTCTACTCTGTCTCACCCACAGCCACTCCCGTTCCCTCTGTTCGGCCTTCCTCCAGCGCATCACTTATTTGCTGGGATGTGGCAGCTCTCTCTGTCTTCTCGGCTTGAGCGACCATTACTATTCTTTTCCCCAAGACAGGAATGTGATTAGGCCAGTTCTTTTCATGTCAGGCCACGGATTGCCAGCATTTTGTCTAGCACCCAGTTCTGTTCCAATCTGCCCAGACTGGGAAGGGGGAGTTGAGTGACACACTTCAAACTGATTAGATTTGATAACGTTAAAAAACGTACTTCTTTATCTCCTAACTTTTCAATATTTCTTTCCTTTTTGGGACTACAGGTTGGAATGTCTTTTTTTGAAGATTTTATTTATTCATTTATTTGAGAGAGAGAGAGAGAAAGCATGAGCAAGGGGGAGGGGCAGGCAGACAAGCAGACTCCCTGCTGAGCATGGAGCCTGAGTGGGACTAAATCTGAGAACCCTGAGATCATGACCTGAGCCGAAGGCAGATGCCTAATGGACTGAACCAACCAGGCACCCTGGAATGTCTTTTAATAAAATATGATTTGGGGCACCTGGGTGGCTTAGTAAGTTAAGTGTCGACTCTGAATTTTGGCTCAGGTCATGATCTCAGGGTCGTGAGATTGAGCCCCACATCAGGCTCTCCGAATCTCTCTCTCTCTCTCAAATAAATAAATAAATAAATAAATAAATAAATAAATAAATAAATAAAATCTTTAAAATAAAGTATGGGTATTAAGGAGGGCACATACTGCATGGAACCCTGGGTGTTCTATGAAAACAAAGAATCGTGGATCACTACATCAAGAACTAATGATGTACTGTATGGTGACTAACATAACATGATAAAATTAAATTAAATTTAAAAAAATAATAATAAAATAAAATATGATTTGAGTTAGCTAACTCAACTTTGGAATTCCTCATAATATTTTAGGAAAAGGAGAATAATTTCATAAATCTATAGCTAGTCTCCTAATTACATTTTCCCACCTGCTGGGTTTATGAAAATATGGAGAAGACAGACATTAAAGCCATATAGTGACAATGCTGATAACATACTTACCACCTACCACACAGCGTGCTAAGCATTTTGTCTTACTTTTAAGCCTCACAATAACTATGTAAGCTATTATTATCCCACTAAACCTAAGATGAAAATGAGACACCCAGAAGTTACATATCCCAAGATTCCACAATTGATAAGTATTTTGGAGCTAGCATTTCAGGTAGGTCTGAATTTATAAAAGGCGTATGCAAAAAGTACTTTGGAGTGGAGACTAACAAGAGTATTACTTGAGTCTTTGCTATAAGCTACTTTCTCTGCTTTTACTTAGCAAATTAAACCTTACCAGGGGATTTTACAGTTGGCTTGAACTTGGGGACTTTTTTCCGATATGTGATAGTATCAAACTTAAGATCTGAGTGACCTGATCGCAGGCCACACAGAAAGGGGAATGGGAATTGGTTTAGCATCCAAAGGGAAGATGCTTTTTAAAATAAATTCTTTCATTTTTTAAAGTTCTGTCTAAATGCAGCAAAATTCTACAGCAGAAGTTTACTTTCTGGTCCAGAAGTATTTGTCAGGATTTTTAACAAAAATATTTAGACATGTGTCAGCTACTAGGAACTTAAGATGGGACATGAAGGCGACTGTTTGAAACAACATTAAACAGAGTTTGAGAACTGGAAGAAACATATACATCTGGCTTTGTGTAGTACACATAGTCTCAAGAAGTTAGGTACAAATTACATTTTGTAGTTCAGGGTAATCTATTTTCGTACTAAATGTTTGTTTTTTGAGAAAATTCTGCAATGGATCCTTTTAGGAAACTAAAGAGCTTCCTTTGTGTAGTCCTTAGATGTGAAATGTTGATATTCTCCAGATTTTATTACTCAAGACCTTTTTTCAATCATATGTTGCATGTGTTATAAGAAAATTTATAAAGGGTCCTCATTTCCTGTAAGGCAATCAGATTTTTGGAGATAGCTATAGTGCTTTTCATAATTTGTTTTCAAATTACCTTCTTTATTACTTATATCTGTTATTCTTCATTCTTTTCCCTCTGCCATTTCACCCACATCTTACTACCCATCCACACACACACACACACACACAACCACTTACATCCATTTACCAACTCATATATACACAGCCATTTACACACCCACGACCATCCACACACATCCCAATCACTCACATCCACACACACATCCCAATTACTCTCAACACACATTTACTCATATTCATACATATACCACACTTAATAATTCATATCCAATCACACACTCACATCCATCTCTCCACTTGCATCACCCTTATCCATTCCTTTATCCATACACACACATCCATTCACTTATACTCATGTACAACCCACATTCATTCCCTCATACCCATCTACACACTCATACACACACTCACTCTCAATTATACTCATAGACTCATACACATTTCCACCCATCATATAGGCCCACCCATCGACTCACACCTGTCCTCACACACCCACCAACTACTCTCCATCTACACACTTACACTCATGTACACACTCACCCATACACACACTCATCCACTTACATCCATCTACTCACATCTAATTACATACCCATCTGCTTATAGACATACACACACTCAGACCTCTCCTCCACAAATTTTCACATACACCATACACCTGTTCTTCCTGCCACAAACCAGAGCCCCACAATTTTTCAAGCACACTTTTGCATATGGTGCTGTCTGTGTCAGCTGGAAATGTCTTTCTCCCTATGTAACTCCTATTCTTGTTTCACAACCCCCCCCCCCAAATGACATTGTTATTTTACACACAACTGTTCATAGTAACTTTATGTATAATAGCCAGACTGTAATCAGCCTGAATGTTCTTGAACAGGTAAAACAAATTATGGCACATGCCTACCATAGAATAGTACTCAACCATTAAAAGCAGCTAATTATTGAAACATACAACAACTTAGATATATCAGCAGGGAATTATGCTGAGAAAAAAAGCCAATCCCAAAAGGTTGCATACTGCATGGTCCCATTTATAGAACATTTTATAAATGAAAAAAATTATAGCAATGGAGGACAGATTAATGACGTCTAGGAGTAAGAGATGGGGACTTGAAGAGGGCAGTGGGAAGGAGAGAAGTGGGTATAAATTGGTAACATGAGACATCATATGGTGTTGGAACTGTTCAGTATCTTGACTATAGTGGTGCTTATGTTTTTAGGTGGTAAAATTGTATAGAGCTTAATACACACACACATGAATATAGATAAAAGTGGATTGTATCAATATCAATATTCTGGTTGAAATATCATGCTATAATTTTACACAGTGTTACCATTGGGAGAAATCAGACAAGGGCATAAGGAATCTCTATATTTTTTCTTAGAAATGCATGTGAATCTACAATTATCTTAATAAAAATTGCAATTAAGACTATAATCATCATGTCATCTTCAGACCTAAGACATTAACATTAATTCTTAATATTTAGATAACAAGATACATTTTAAAGGATCACGATGTGATAAAACTAAATGGGATGAAATGCACCTAGGAAAACGTAAACTTCTTTATTTTTATTTTTATTTTTTTAGGAAAACGTAAACTTCTATAATTAGATCCGAATGGTCAATCACATCAGTGCAGACCGAGGAAGACCTAGCTCAGCAGCAGATCACATGGCCGCAACTAGGGCTGGGGACACAATGATAAAGCAGACCAACCATTCACCACAGCTTTAAGCAACACACTCTGAAGTTGAATTACCAAGTAGGTCTTCTTTGTGAGGAGCACACAGACGGCAAACATGCCATATTTTGGGTAGCTACATCATGTTAATGCAGTGACTTATCTGGTGCGACCCTCTTCTACCTATGGAGAAGTTCCAAATATGACTCAGTTATTGACCAAATAGTCTCACCTCTGTATTAAAATCAAACCTACCACTTTTTTCTGAGCACTACAAGCAATATCTCCAATGTTGCTGTGCTGTTTGTACAGTATATTCCAAATTTCGTTTTTGCTTTTATCATGTTTGTGTGCATATACATGGGTATGAAATGGCTGAACTGTAATGACCATGAACTATTGATGCCATCTAATGGGGTTACACAGAAAGTGTCATTGGTGCAGCATGTTGGGGGATCCTTTTCATACTACGGTTCTGCAGGGAAGGAAAAAGTTTCTATACCTTTTTTGGTTCAGTGGCTGGGCCTGCAGAATATGCTAACAAAGACAGATTAACAAGAGAAAAATGGAGTGTTTCAACGTGTGCCTCACACATACACACAGGAGGACTCAGTGATGAGAAACTCTTGGGGTGCTCAGAATTTGAGGTTTATATCACATCTTAACAAAGAACAATAAATTTGTGGAGAAGTGACAAAGCAAAGGGATTTAGGCTTTTAGGGGTGGCAAAGTATAGGAAGTAAATATATGGGGGAAACTAATAGAAGATATGGGCTATTTAGTGGTGTTGTTTTTAGCTTCCTCTTGGTGTGCTTGGCTCTGACCTGACAAGAGTCTAGAGTTGTCTTTGAGTTTCCCTTCCTGATTTGGGAGAGACATCTTTACAAATTTATGTCTTGCTTTTAGGCAAATAGAGTGAGAGCAGAGAGCTTTCCTGGTATCTTCTTCCCAGTTGCCTTCAGCTCAAAATAATCCTTATGCCAAAGTGGCATAATCTGATACCCTACAATTCCAAATAGGAACTCACTCTACAAAACAGAAATGGCTTTTCAGCTCAAAATCCAAACTGATAATGACCTTTCCACCTAAGAAGGGTTTAAACATCCATCTCCACCATTTGAGAAGGCTGCTTGTGGTCCTCACAACACAGTTGAAAAGAGAGAAGGGGACCCTTGTCATGCACACAGCACAACCCTTAACAAGAAGTGGAGTCAGTTAGCCATGAGCATTTTCTAAAGAAAACAGTCAATAAAGACTTTACCTTATGTAAACATGTAGATGCCAAGACAGAGAATACAGTCAAAGAGGAAAGGGGAATACAAGCTTGACATGTAGACAAGAAAGCTGTATAGACCACACTGAGTAGAATGCCAAATCTTAAAGAATTTATTTCCTGAGTCACACTGGTTGAGGGTCGTCACTAGAGCTAGAAAGAGATAATGGACTCTGCTGTATAATATTATGTGAATATTTATGCCTTTGTTACTATAGGGTGAATTGTATTATAATTCTTATTCTAGAGGACCACCTGGGGCATCTTATCATGGCCCTGGGATGGAGTCCCCCCCCCCCCAGTGGTGTTTCCAGTGGAGACTAGAGCTGGGTGACTGTGAACTATTAAAATTCCAGGGTATAGTGTGGCCAAAACTAGCTGAGTAATATTTTTGCAGAAGTCTGCATTCACAGTGCTGGTCTCTTTCTTTTGGGGTGTTTTAGTTTTTTATTACTGCTATAGCAAGATACAGTAACATTAGCAGTTTAAAACAACCCCAATTCATTATCTCGTAGTTCTTGGTGTTATAAGTCCAACGTGGGCCTCTTGAGGCTAAAATCAGTGTCAGCCAAGCTGTGTTCATTTTTAGGAGCCCTTTTTGGAGGCCCCATGTCTCCTTGGTCTTCCCAGCTTCTAGATGCCCATACATATTCCTTAACACGTGGCTCCTTTTCTCCATCTTCAAGTCAGCCATGGGTAGTTGGATCTCTTTCTTCTTTGGTTTTCCCACCTCTTTCAGGGAAAGGCTGTCCACTTTTGAGGACTTGTATGATTATATTGGGCTTATCATTTCTAATCCTTCTTCCTCCAGAAAATTATAATAGAGTTAAAATATAAACCACACTTTTCTAGTGTGAGCTGGTCAGCATTGCCTTGTGGCCCCTGAACAAACTAGCAGTGGAGTCAACCATGGGGTGCCCTTCCTAATGGCACCTTCTCTGTATTGTGTTGTGTTGTCCTTCCAGACCTAAAGTGGAGACAGACAGACAAGTGGAAACAATGAAAGAAAATGCAAGAGAGAGCACAAAAGGTGGGAAAAGAGCCTGTTGAGACCACAAGAAAGTGGAAAAATCAACATCCACACAGTTCATTTTAAATTGTATTCTTCTAATCAAATATCCTGATCTTTCTGATCCAAGGTATGACTTAAAATACACACAGATCTTCTTTGTGTTTACCAAAGGAAAACAGAACAAAACAATTTGACACTCTGACTTCCTTGCTATCTGATAGTTACCAGGCGTGGGGTGGAAGGAAGCGTTCAGTAAATTTTAAACTACCAAAAAAATTAAACTACAAGCTAAGAAGGTTTGCAAATAAAGAGCTGTCACAACGTTTCATGTTTGGCTTGGGCTCTGGGGACAGAGAGGATGGACAAGTTCCTCCTAGATACTAGAAGACACCTTCTAGTGGTTTTCTTCAGCAGGGGATAGCCCATGTAAGATTCCTGAGCAATGAAAGGATGTTCGGAGGATTCTGAACCATCAGGGATCTCAGACCATCTGGTCTGTGAAAGAGTGCCTTGTTCATGAGAGTCAGAGATGTCAAATGGAATGATAATAGTTTTTTGATGACTTATTTACATAGGAAGACCAGAGATGTGGGGAGAAGAGCAACAAAGAGCCCATGTTCAGAAACAGCCTTCAGCCTGTGGCCGTACATACACTCCCAGGTCTCCAGAGCCACCAACAGGGAAGTCATGCTGAGCAGACCAGAAAATAGAAGCGCATTCATTACACACACAGCAGAAGCCCAGCCTCACGGGCTCGGCCCTATTTTTGACATTCTTCCCATGGACTTTCCTGAGAAACAGCTTTGGGTGGAGAGAGCATTAACAAAGGGTGTTGATGTCTGCAATGAATGGTAATGATGATCAATTTAAGTGTCAGCCAGGCTCTGGGAGACACCGACCTCCTGGAGGTGGGTAGGGCTAAGGCACGATTTTGAGGCTGTTGTCTGGTAAGTGGGTGATGTGGTTAAGAAAAGTTTCCTCCAGGATACAGAGAGGCCCATCTCTCATTGGCCAATCTCTCCTGGCCAGGCAGCTCCCTCCAAAGGCAGCTTTTTCTTCTTTGTGCTTGTTTCCACCTGGACACACGAATCTAGTGACTATCCTTCTGATACTACCACCCTGTGGTTTGCAAGTCTGTGCCAAAGATATCCCACTGAGGTAGGGCACTGAGACAATAAATCAGGAGCACGAAGACAGTGGGAACTCTGTGCAGACATATCACGTGATGGGGGCTAGGAAACGCACGCATCTATTTACAGTTTTTAAATTCTGAAATGGTATCTATCCTTTCCCCCACTATGTTTTATCATAATACATCAACTTTAGACACTTGATGGATATCTGATACCTCATTCTAGGTTGAGAAAGAATTACTATGCTGTTCTTATACATTTTCAATTCAAACTAATTTATAGGTGGTACTTGACAAAATGGCCAGTTTGTCAGAAAGAAAAAGTGCATCAGATTCTGTAATCCATACAAGGAAGTGTAACTCTCTTAGGAAGTATTTCCAGCCCAAATCTTGGAAATCTAGCCATATATTGTTAATGGTTTGTTGATGTTCTTTTGATTGACTGATTCTTTCTTTAGATTAATAACTTAAGCGATCCAACGTTCTTCATGTGAAGGATCATTTAATGGTAAATCAAGAACTGTTGGCTTAAGCAGAAGAGTAGCTCTCGTTATATCAGCAGTAACTCAATAATTATGGGAATGCCTCCAAAAAGTTCAGATGGTCTCCAAACACATTTCTTTTTGTGTTTTTCTTTTTTTCTTTTTTCTTTTTTTGGTTCTATCATCTCTCCTGTGGCTGATCTAAACACTGGCTGCTTGAATTTTTTCTCTCTGAAATTAGATGCATCATTTCCTGTGACCTCCCATTAATGTATGAAAATTCCTCCTCAGGTCATTGGTTCTTTCTTTTCCCTTTGGATATTTCCTTCCCTCCTAGAAATAAGTCTTTCAGCCTCACTCTGCTGTCGTTACAAAACTTTGTTTCCGAATTTTTAGCAATAAATCTGTCATGCTTTTAGTAAATATTTCCCATAGAAAATCCTTCAACTGGGTTCCCAGTTGACTGAGGGTGAGTGCTCCTTGAAGTGATATTCAAATATTTAATTGAAGAGAAAAATGGGGGAAAGAGACACTTTAAAGTGAGGATCACATATGGTCAGGAACTCAAATGCCTTTGAGAATCAAGAATGAATTACAAGTAAATAAAGCGAAGGACTGATGAGAAACTTTGGAAGAGTGAAGACTGGCAGTCTGACCCACAGTTAAGCCTTCATTCAGTACCAGTTTATAGGGGTTGTTGCCACATTGGAATGTGGGCTCTATATGGCCTGCTCTCCCACCTTCTCAAAAGAAACCAAAATCCTGATTTTGTGTGACATCTCCCAACTTTAAAATAATGGCACCTAATTCAGACTTTTTTTTAATAAATATTTATTTATTTTAGAGAGACAGAGAGAGTGAGTATGGGGAGGGGCAGAGGGGGAGAATCTTTAAGCAGACTCCCCACTGAGCACAGAGCCCGATGCAGGGCTTGATCCCACAACCCATGAGATCATGACCTGAGCTGAAACCAAGAGTTGGATGTTTAATGGATTGAGCCACCCAGGCGCCCCTAAACTTTTTTTAAAATAGGTTCCATGTCCAGCGTGGAGCCCAATGGGAAGCCCAACGTGGGGCCTGAAGTCATGACCCTTAGATCAAGATCAGAGCTGAGATCAAGGGTCAGATGCCCAACCAACTGAGACACCCAGGCGCCCCAAAACATTTTTAACTCTAGGGAGGTCAAAAAGAACTTATTGATGGGCCAGATTTGATGTATCAACCACTGCTTTAAAGTCTTGAGAAAGAGCTATTTGGAATAGAGTTATTTTATTGGAATAGTAGTATGCCAAATGTCAGAAAAGATGGTTTGTAAGCTTGTTTATGATTCAACAGCCTGACTCCCCCACTTTTTTTTGTCTATCCTTTGGATTTCTATACATGATAGGATTCTAATGTGATTATACTGATGGTTTCCATAACCAGTTCTCCACCACTTCAAATGTCAATGTTACAATTACATGGTCATACCTGTGTGGCGTTCGTGACTCGCGAGTACTCTGTGATTTGGAAGCTCAATATAGAGTGAAAATTACAGACTCAATCTAACAATAGCCTTTATAGGGTGATATTATGAGCTTTAGCAACATAAAATGTCCTTGCCGAAAGCTCTACTTAGAAGTGTAAAGAGTACATTTCTCCCATTTTCTGTTTGCATGGCTCTCCTGACACCATAAACTATTATGTCTACACCTGACAATTAGATTGAATGAAGGTGAAGACGCTGACTTCTGGTTTAAAATTCTTCACAGTGAAGGAAAGACAAGGAAGGGTAAATTTTCATTAGCTATTCAAAAATCAGCCTGGAAATGCCAACAGGGACAGCCAGATTCCCTTGAAGCCGTATGTCTCAGGCTCAGTGGCTTTTCTGAATATACGTTTTTATTTGTTTACCTTTCAGATGCTGCTCCTGTCCTTCCCAAACCAAACCACCTCCAGTTCCTAGTTGCTCTCACCTGGCCTTCTGTCACTCCCATTAGAATTGTTGAGGACCCCAAGTACTACTGGCCAAGGGGCTACGCCCAGGCAAGTGCAGAGAATCAGCCAGAGTGCGCTGGACCATTCCCCCCGACCCTACCTGGTCATCCTTGATCTAGGAATGGGATCACTTTAATTTGACTCCCTATGTGATGGTGGTGGCCTTATGGCTGGGCAGTCAGCTGCAGAAGAGAATCGTATAAAATGATGGAAAATATGAATATGCCTAAAACAGCAGATTTCTTCTTTTGGTTTAATTCAGTTGGTCACAAAAGGAAAAGCAACATTTTCTAGTTCTGGAAGCATGATGATGGTGTAAAATTTAAAAATACGTTTTCGGTGGTCTGAATGAGTTGAGGATTGAATGTTAATATAAGCACCATATTATTTTCTAAGATGCTATGGAAGAATTCATTTGAGTTTATATTTATTGCAATACTGGGGTAATGTGCAGCTTGAATATCACAGATTTTTATTACTTATTTTCTGAGGGTGGTTGTATCAGTCAGGAGACAGAAACTATACCAATTATTTAATTACAGTTTCATATAAAGAGCTGTTAACCAGGAAGGAAGTTGTTAGTAACTAGGAGGATAAAAAGAGAACACAACTCTATGAAGGAGGCAGCAGATACCACTCCTAGGGCTGAAGTATCAAAGGGAAGAGGTTAAGATTAATCCTATCTATTATGGAGCATGTGGAGTCCCGGAGCGAGCATAGTGAAGCTGAATACAGAAAAGAGCGTTTGAAATACACAATGTTAATAATTGTCACAGCAGATGACTTCTAGCTCCTTCCAAAGCTTATGGAAAAAATAAGTTTTTATTTTCCCGAAGCAAAATATGTCATTCAAATTTGTTCCCCCCAAAAAATAATTCTAGGACAGGAAGATCATGAATGAATTTCTTAAGGACCATTGGTTCATATTTATAGTTTCAATTTTTCTATTTCGGATTTTCAGGAAAAAGTAGATGTTTAGTAAGTCAGTTTTGCCCCCAAAGTGTACTCTCTCTCTCTCAAAAAAAAAAAATTCACTTATTAAAAACAAGACTCTGCAGTTTGAAATATTGCTGTTAGAATTCATTTTGTCCTAAGCCAAAGACAGCTATTAAAATACAACTGTATCTCCTTAGAATTAGGTTCTAGTTATAGGTTTTATGCTAGGAAAAGACTCTTTAAAAGTGGCTAAAATACAATTAGATATTTATTTCTCTTATGTAAATTAAGGCTAAGGGTGACACTGAGAGCTTGTATGGTGACTCCACCATTATTAGGGACTCAAGTCCATCCAAGTGTCTGCTCTGTCATGTCAGGGGTCACATAAATATAGTCTGGTCCATGATGGCTGCTGGAGCTCCAGCCATCACATCCATGGTTTAAGCATCAGAATGAAGGAAGGAAAGAGGAGCAGGTTGTGGACATGTCTTACACAATTCTGCAAAGGAGCCTGCAGACTTGTAGCTGAGAAATCATGTGCCCAGCTAAAAATTGGGGCTCTCTTAATTTGAGGAAGTTGGGCAAAATAATGACCGGTGGGAAACCAGTTGTCTCTGCCAGACTGTGGGAGGGATATTACGTCATCAATCATAAGACTTGGTGTGAATAAATCTATCAGCTCCTTTTTGAAAGTGGGGTTTCAAAAGTAAGGAAGACTGGTGAGCATATGAGGACACCAGGCAGGGGAGAATGGAGCCTGCTGAATGGGGTGGTTGGAGGATATTAAAGACAAACCTCCTCTATTTTATAATTTTGCTCAGAGCCAGGACCAGCTCAACTCCATCTTTCTTATTTATTCATTTGTCCATTTAAAGAATTTGGATTCTATACTAACAGGGAAGGGGTCATGCATCACTTACACTTATTTTGTTTCAAAAGACTAAATTTACTTTTAAAAGATTTAATCCTTTGGTTGTGCTCTTCTCCACCCCCCTCTTCTTTGATAGGGAAACACCTCCTAATGCCAAGATGGGTTTGGATTTCCATGGTTATTATATTCATCTTTGTGAGTGTCTCTCCCTTCTCGTGAACCCCAAAGGGCTTGGAAAAATGGCATCATCTTGATAAAGTATGATGCCTTCCAAGACATTCTTTAAATATCCTGTGTGCAAATATGGTCAAAATGAATAATTCAGACCAACTGGGGTGAACGTTTCTCCACGGTTGCTTGGGGTAGAGCTGGCTGGCTTTGCAAAGTAGTTCTCTTTATGAACTCGCAACATTGCTTTATGATGTGTCTGCGTGGCAAGCCAATTTCTTAAGTGATTTAACTACACGTATTTAGTATTTTCCAGTACTTGTGCTTTTAGAACTAACATATAGGGGAGAGCCTCTGGCTGGGCTAGGCCTTGCCAGAATCACTGGTGGAAAGAAGCATCGCAGGGTTCTCCATTCAACACAGTGGTTCCCCAAAATTTCACTTCTTCCGGCTGCCTCATCTTTCATATTTTGATAACTTTAAGCACAGTAAGACAGAGATTTCAGGAGGACATTGGAGGAGGAAAGAGATGGTGGAAAAAACGATGAAGATACGGTTAGGAATCTGATGATGCGCTCATGTTTGCTGCAGAGAAAATATCAATAGCAGAAAAATGCTTATGTGCATGAAGATCTATCCCTAATCAAACTGGGGAAGGGGCTGCAAAGGGAGCAACCATCTGGCCTCTTGGGGCGGCCTTCGCTTTCACCCTGCACTCATTATACCACCCCAGGTCCCCCTGGCCCGTCCCCACGCCTAGAGATGTTGGTGCGATCAGGAAAAGAATCCGTGTTGTACATGCTGCAGAGGGACAACGTCGTCGAGAAAACCACTTCCAGCAAAATAAAAAATGAGCCCTGGTGCTTCAGGAAAAACTGCTGCCTCCAGTATCCCCAGTCTCTCTCTCTCCTGCTTTTTCCATCTCAGAGGATTTTCTCCACCTGCACCCTGTTCTCCTCCTCCCTTCCACCTCTTCCTCCTCCTCAAGGGCCACACAAAGGCCGGTGGGACCTTGGTTACCTTCCCTTGAGACATATGAATCGTACATTAAAACCGGGATAAAAAACTAAAGAGAAGAAGCTCTGTTGGTGGAATTTGTGGCAGAATGAATCATGGAAAGAGCTGACTACTGGAGCCAAAGAGAGCTGGAATTGGTTCCCAGTTCTGTCATTTAAAAACGGACTGTCTTCTGACTCATAGTGTCTTCACTTATAAAACTGAAACAATCATACCTGCCTTCATCTGAGAATTAATTGAAACTGTGTATATAACAAATCAGTACAATATCTGATGCATAGTTGGTGTTCAGTAACTATTAGTCTTCTTACCTGATCCTAAGGGAGATAGGAGTTGCTGGGGCAAGTTATGGGGCCTCCCCAGTACTCTGATCAGCTGGGAGCAGTGTGTGTGTGTCTGTGTGTTTGTGTGTGTGTGTGTATGAGAGAGAGAGAGAAACTGTGAGCAAGTTTAGGGGAAGTAAGGTTATTTAATTGCATTGATTTTTCATGTCTTCTTAAGTCCTTTTGTTATCTGCAGCTTCCTGGTATGAAGGAAAATGGGAAAGGAAAATAAGGATCCTTGGTCAACAAGATGCCAGAACCAAAGAAGCAGAGTGGTTTGGGGGTTATTTCCCCCATGTGCTGATAAAAACCTAATGAAATCATTTGCCTAGATTCCTTGTGTTTTTGAGATCCACTTTCTCTTTCAGCTGGTGCCAGTCAGGTGACACATTTGGTTTCTGTGAGCTTCATTTTCTGTGCTGGCTACCCTGGGGCCAATGCATTCTTTTGTCACATGTGTTAATATCACTGTCTTAGGATCTGTCAAAATGAAGAATCGCTTGCTTTTCTGTGCCAGAGCTGATCCCATAGTCTTATTTGCAAAGACTCCGACCTTCCTTTGCACCAAAATACAGGAACGAGGCATAAGTCTTACAGCTCTTTTGGTCTTTGTGATATTACCAGCAGGCAGTCGCTGTGCCACCTGAACTCAGGGGTCTGCTCTGGTCCGCAGGGTCCAGCCTCAGGTCAGGCGCTTCTCCCTTTGTGATGAGGGGCCGGTGATACGGAGCCTGTCATCCAGACGGAATCCCCCTTCAGGAAATGAAGGAGGCCCTAAGACGTCTGACAGTAATCTCTCTTGGGGCTTAGACAATAATCTTTACCCTGGGTGAAACTGATTCATGCCTCTCCCCACGGTAAAAACTCCTTAGCCTCCTGCCCATTGTAAGATTTTACCAACCAGCCCTTCTGGCTTGTCTGAGAAAATCATGAGCCATGTTTTTACAAAAATTATTTTGAAGATAGATAATATCTATCATAATATCTAGTATAGAATATAATTATATATGATTAAATATAATAACTTATTATTGATAATTAAAATAATTTAAATTTAAAATAATTTAAAATAATAGATTATAAATATAATATATAATATAATAATCTATAATATACAAATATAAAGTATATTTATAGATAACAGATTATATTATCTATCTTCCATATTATAGTTATTATATATTATATATAATAATATGTAATATATAACTATAATATATAAATAGATAATATTTATCTAATTGTATATTATCTGTCTTATCTAATATTTAACTAGTATCTATACTATCTGTATAGATATAGATACAGATAAGAGAGATAATACAAGGAATTAAGCACAATAGCTATATAAAGAATATAAAGAACATCAAGCAAAATCTGAGCATATTCATCCCCGGGAAGATCTACAGATAATTTACCAGGAAGGGTATAGGCCAGGGTTGCATTCTTGGCTTGACATCTATGGCCCCAATTTATTCACACTCCATTCCCATAATAAAGAAAAGTGGATACATGGTAGGTTATAAGAAGTTTACCCCCTCTGTGGGTTTTCCTGATAATACTCATAATATTCACTACTGAATTCCTTCTGCAGGGGTTCTTAACCTTAGGCTAATGGGCATTCATTAAGTGTGGCCTATTACTATATCTCAAATAAAATATATATTATGACCAAAGATATTTGATCAATTATTTCAATAAAATTAGTTTCACTTGCGATAGTAAGATTTTTGTTTTTTGCCTTTAAAACCATAGGCTTCAGAGAAACTGCCGAAAGGATCCACGGCACTAAAAAGCTAAGAATCCCTAAGGGAGTGGAAAAGATCTTTCTATATTATCTGCAGTTTCATTAATTCAATTGTCGCAGGTCTTAGTTCTGTCTTCCGGGGTCTCACCACCATGCCTCTGTCAGTTTGTGCCGTGTGTGTCTCTGACATACTGTAATTGTTGATCTTCCTTTGCTCAGAACAGTACTTTCAATACAGTAATAGTGCAATTCATAGTGGAAATTTT
Source organism: Neomonachus schauinslandi (assembly GCF_002201575.2). Classification (NCBI taxonomy): domain Eukaryota; kingdom Metazoa; phylum Chordata; class Mammalia; order Carnivora; family Phocidae; genus Neomonachus; species Neomonachus schauinslandi. The sequence continues at coordinate 15,162,720 of NC_058409.1, forward strand.
CTTCAAATTTATTTCAACATTTACTGAACAAATCTTATGTGCTATCTAGCCAAAGAGGATACTAGGTTAAAAAAAAAAAAATTACTGCTGTTTATCAACTTACAATCTAAGAGGGGTGTGGATGTGTGTGTGTGTGTGTGTGTGTGTAATGAGTTCTTGATTTATGTTTCCCCCACAGATCTTGGAGGCATCTGAGGTTTAATGAGGACTTTCCAGCATTCCAGACCGCTGCCCTGCAATGAAGCTCTGAGTCACGGTCCTTGAGTCTAAGGAGTTGGCAACAATGTGGAACCCCAGGACAGCCAACCTGACTAACCTTCACTCTGAGCAGAATCCCAAAATGAGTCTGGCCTGAAATCAGAGCAAGCCTACAGAAAGACTTGCTCCTTAATGGAAACAGGAAAGGAGAGAAGGGTTTGCAACAAATTGCAGCAGAGTTTCCACCATTCTAAAGAGCCCACCTTCCTTATCAACCAGGCCATTCTATGTGGTGACTCCCATTCTAGGCTTTTGCCAGACACAGAGCATGTCAGTCGTGTTGGAAAAATAAGGACAGGACCTCAGAAAATGAGACCTGGAACGGTGATACTCTCAAAACAGTCCAGTAGGAGAATTATGTCGGGAAGTCAGCCCAGCACCCCCGTGATCCCCTCCCGCAGGCCTGGATTCCGGGTGTGCTATATCTGTGGCCGAGAATTTGGGTCCCAGTCAATTGCCATTCATGAACCCCAGTGCTTGGAGAAGTGGCGGGTTGAAAACAGCAAGTTGCCCAAGCACCTGAGGAGGCCAGAACCCTCCAAGCCACAGCCTCTCGGGGGCAGTGGGTCCTACAATCTGCAGGCAGTGAACGAAGCAGCGCTCCAGAGTTCCCGGTCTCAGCTGCTGCCCTGCGAATCCTGTGGCCGCACGTTCTTACCAGATCGGCTTCCTGTGCACCAGAGAAGCTGCAAGCCCAAGGGTGACGGGCCCGGAGCACCAACCCCCAGCAGTTCTGACGATCATACTGGTCCCAGGAAGGCTGCTGGGGGCATCCCAGCCCGACCAAAGACTCTCATCTGCTACATTTGTGGTAGGGAGTTTGGCACTCTGTCCCTTCCCATTCATGAGCCCAAATGCCTGGAAAAGTGGAAAATAGAAAATGACCGGCTCCCCAGGGAGCTCCGCCGACCACTCCCACAGAAGTCTCAGCCACTTCCCACTGGACGGTCCAACCAAGAGGGGCCAAGTCAAGCTCAGCTGGAGCCCTGTCCAAACTGCGGCCGGACCTTTGCCCCAGAACGCCTTCTGGTACACCAGAGAAGCTGTAAAGCTCAACCTCGTGGGCCAAAAATTCAGAATTTGACCTTAGGAAGTAAAGGTGACCTAAAAGAGTCCACTAATTCCAAGCAGCAAAGGAACATGGCAGCACCCATGGTGACTGATAAGGTAATTCATGCCACATGAGATGCATTGGGTAGACCCATGGGTACGTTCCACCCCCAAGGGGAATGAGAGAAAACTATCCCCAGAATCAGCTGCCTCAACCCCTAGGTTGGTTTCTTTCAGTGCCTTATGTCTGCTTCAGTGCATCCTGTCCAAGTTGACCCCTGTCGGACCCTGTATCTCAGTTGGCCAAGTCGATATAAGAACATCCCTGCCTGGTGGGTTTATAGTCCTCTTACACTCTGCCGCCTAAAAGAAAGAGAGATGGACGTCCTTCTTCCCTGATTCCTCATCCCAGTAATCCTTGGGAGAGACTGTTCTTTGGAAAAATGAGTCATTAATGCTGTGTCTACATTGCAGAGATATAATTCCCATTCCAACAGCCAATATTTATTACCGGTTTATTTTAGTCATCTACCTTAGGAATTCATTTTTGGCAACACCAGGTTATGCTGAGTTTATCTTACTAAAATAGAATCTGTGTCAAAAACCCCAAATGACTTTAGCAACAATTAGGCACTGAAGCATTCGCAGAAATAGACGCGCTCCTCAAAGACAGCATGTTTTCTTTTAACACTTCTGTGATTCTGATACGTGGGCGATTAACCCCAGGGCGCACTCCAAAGCAACGAGGTGTGGGTTCGTGGTTCCGGAAAGTGCTCAGTTCCCACTTGCTCAGTGGCCTGTGTTTGGGCTGGACAGCAGGCTTTGCTCCCCACTTGGGCACTTGGGAATAAGCATTATGCCGCGGCTCCCCAACCTGTATGCTGAAGTATTGTTTACCTGAAGGTTCACCATCAACCACAACTGGGGAAGAACGCTTATTGAGGGTGGCTCCCCACAAGACGTGGTCCGTGTGCTTTGTCCTGCCATTAAGCCTGGGTTAATCTTTTCTCTATGGTTTGCTACCCAAAGCCCCCCACCCGTAGGGAATAGTTCTTTTTTTTTTTTTTTTTTTTTTTTTTTTAAGTAGGCTCCACACCCAATGTGGGGCTCCAACTCATGAGCCCAAGATCAAAAGTCACATTCTTTACTGACTGAGCCAGCCAGGCACCCCTGTCTTTTAATGGACTGCTTGGGGGAAACTGAGGTTATCCAAGCTATTCTAAAAGATTAAACCAGAAGGACTGGGGATTGCGGGGGCGGGAAGCAGCCTTTATTTTTACTGCAACTTTTCTTCCTTACTTTTTTATTGCATTACGTTGGCAACCTTCTAGTTAAACACTTTCATGTTTAAAATGAAATGATTAGAAACTTACTGGTTAAGTAGATTCCAAGTAGATTCCAAGACAATGACCATAAAGCCCAAGAGTCAGACTACGAGAGGCTGGGCAAGTTTTCCGATGAACATTGAAGAAAGAATGGCTAGTTTCTGTGCCGAAATCAAAACCCACACTTTTAAGTGTGGCATGAACGGCAAGCTGGTCTCATACACATGATCTGTTTTTCCCATCTCCTGCCTGTTGCTTTTCTTCCAAAATGTGTGGGGTCTGGATTCAGAGATCACAAGAATCCGTGTCTCAGGGCCACAAATCAGCGAGTCTGTTAGCTCTCTGACTCGCAGCCCTGTTTTCCTGAGTGTATGCATTTGCTTCACATGTTCTCGGCACAGATCTCGAGATAGGGAAGAGTGTGGTCAGGATTCCTGTGCTTGTTGTTGTAACACATACTTTGTGCCAACAGGCTAAGCACAGCGTGTTCTCACTCAGTCACGACTGCTCAGAGGTTGGCCTGGGCCCACGGCTTCACAGGAAGACACCTCCTGACTCAGCCAGTCGTCTGGAGGGGAGATGTCAGAAGGAGAGGTCACAGCGATGGCCCTCAGTAACTGGGGAGTTTAGATCAAAGTGGGGGCTGTCCATCAGAACAAGGGCATCTAGAGGACGTGGCTCTGTCACAGCACCACCAATCCTGCTCCCGGACCCGAGGAGGCACGTGTCAGCAGGAAGTTGGCGCTCACGGCTGTTAGATGTGTGCTGGCCCGTTTGGGGACCACACAGGCTTTCGTGAAGGGCATAGGAAGGTCATCCAACATAGGGTCCCTTTTGCTGCCAGACTTAAAGCAAGCTTGCATGACTTAAAATGGAGAAAACTGGTAGGCTCCAGAGAGAAAGAGGTTCTCTTGAAGCAATGGACTTGACTTCCCTAGAAGTCCGCCTTTCAGCCGGAAATGTCTCCGGGGAGGTGTGGTTTTCTCTTTCAGTTACAATTTGATCCATTGCTGTTTTTCTTTCTTTGTGTCAATTGAAATTTAGATAGTACAATTTCTTTGTATCATTCAAAATTGAGATATTATGGGAAACCATCCATTTCCCATGAAGATCACTGCCTTGTGCACGATTAGACTTCAATATTTCATCTGCCGGTGACAGCCGACTTTTGGTTATGACACACACGCGTTCTTGTCACACTTCAGATGTGTGCTGCTTCTCTTGTCAGTCAGAATCTAGAATCCTGGGTCTGACTTCAGATCAGCATCAGAGCTTGCCTGATGCTCTCGGAGGGCTCAATCTCGTAGCGAATTCAGGTGAGGAAGAATATTTTCAGCACCGTGATCATGGTGCTTGGAAAACAATTCGCTTCAGTTGGGCAACAATGACTGTTTCGCTGGCAGAGGGAAATACACCTCCGCTCAGAATGTTCCTCCAACATAGACTGGCTCAGTTCTCTTATGACACGGCGGGTGCTGTTACACTTCAATCAAAGCTAAATACAAATAAATATCGCCTGAGACGAGTTCTTCTCCAAGACTTCGGCAGGCATTTTGCTTTAGCTCTGCTTGGCCCACTAACCACCGTATGCGCTTGAATTGTCCCGTTGCTTCTCTTCCAGAATACAGGGATGAATTTACCCTTTCTGATCTCACAGACAAGCTCTGAAGGATGCTAAGCAGTATGGAGCAGAGGAATAAAACCCTGAGTGAGGATCCTTATTTCAAAGGTGTTACGGCCCTGGGGTCGCTGCATCTGCATTATATGGTTTCTTGAGCTGAATCACACTTTGTCTCTTTCCTCCAAAAAAAATGGAAAGCCTGCATAAGCAATCTCCACCATAGCAAGATTTTAAAAGTGGTGATAAGCCCAGATGAAATGTTGATGCATAATATGGAAACCCATAGATTATCCTTTTAAATGTTAATATTGCATTTATTTAATGTATTACATTTTAGTCTATTTAGTAAGCCTACTGTCTATTTTAGTAAGCAATTCCCTAAGTGATGCTGAGGGGTACAGTAATAGAGGTCATTATTGCTCCTTATTTTAATATGAGTGGATAAATTTTAGTGCTTGCATTTTAATTTGGGGAAAAAAAGTTGCCCTTTTCTAGAACCCGATCATCTTTCATTCTTTGATTTCAGGCCCTTTCTGGCTAATTGGAACACAGATCAGCAGTTAATTAAATGTAACTACAAACCAAAATGAAGCCTTGGTCTCATTATCTTTTATTGGTCAGATAATGCTTGGGGTTATTTCCTTTGAATTTTCCTTGTAACATGTGAAACATTGTTTCTAAAAATCCCCTACTATATTACAAAATAGGTGTTCTTTAGGGAAATCATCTTTTTCTGTAAATGATTCTCTCTGAATCTAGTTTTAAGCTACTTTGGCATCCTAGATGTTTAGGTTTGAACTAAAATCCCATCAGACACATCTCTAGCATCTGGTGCTGCCATCTGGCGTTTTCTTTTAAAGTCAGGTCTCTATGCTGTCAAAAGTACTGTTCTTCTTGTGTTACCTCCAGATATATTTGAGAAGGTGCCCTTATAATACAGACTGCAGTTATTTAGAGATACAGTTATATATTTGGTTTAACATTATGAATGCTGTTCCATGGCTAAGTATTCTCATTCTCTAAAGGCAAAAATCTCAGTGGGCATGTCACAATCAGAAAGACTGAGAAGGGGCAGGATGCATGTTGTCACCTTGTCAAATGTGTGTGCATGTTTGCATCTACTGGGTTAGACGCATTTGGAATTTATATGAAAGCATGGAAGAAAGAAAACTGACTTTTTATTGAGTACCTTTATGATCAGCACTATATATGGATGATCTCCTTTGAATATTACCATAACACAGATATGATTTTCCCATTTTCTATCTGGGGAGACTGAGGTGAAGCAACCTGCCCAAAGTCACACAGTGGGTTTGGTAGTGGGTGTCAGAGCCAGATCTAATTCCAAAGACCTTATCTTTTCAAATCTAAGAGACATGGCATGCGTGTGATACAAAAAAGGTGTAAGTGTTAAGTACGACAGAGGACAGAAGTATGTTTATTCAGCAAATATTTATTGTTACGCAGTGGACTGAGTCCTAAATATAGAGTCATAAAAAAGACACAGTTCTTGATCTCATGGAGTTTTTATTCTTATGGAAGAAATAAATACAGAATTCCAAATTGTGGCCTGCCAGATTTGAATACTACTGCTTTAGATGTCAATTATTTAAATGCTGTGAACAAAATCTATTAATCTTTTTTACAATTTCCTAATAAATGCAGGACTAAATGAAAAAAAAAAAAGAATTCCAAACTGTGATATGACAGTGTCTAATGATGGGAGGTTGACATTCGAATCTTTGTTAGAGAAAATCCTCTGGGAGGAAGTGATATTTCAGCTGCTACATGACAGGTAAGAAAGAATTAGCCAAGAGTAAAGATGTGGGAGGGAAGGGAATAGTAAGAGGAAGAGACATTCTGGCCAAAGTTCAAGAGGCCAGAGCTTGATGAAGGAGGTGACAGGCATACAAGATGAGGCTGTAGAAATAGTATAATCCCTGAAGCTGCCCAGTGAACATAGGTCATCAGCTGTGTGGCTCTTGCAGGGATCCAGCTGAGAGCGGATGAAAGCTTGGCCAAGGTCGTTGATAGCAAAGATGGAGATAAGGTATAATAGACAGAATTTGGTGGTAGTTGGGATGTTGGAGGTGTTGAGGAGGGGTCGAGCATGGCTCCCAGACTTCTGGCTTGAGTGAGTGCTCTGGTGCCATTTTCTAAGATGAGAAGACTGGAGCCCCGGGGAGGATTTTGGAGGTTAAGACCAATAGTTCCTTTCTGGCCACAGCAAATTCAAAGTGCTTGTGACAAATCTAAGTGGGTAAGTCAGGCTGAATATAGAAGTCTGGATCTCAAAAGAGATGACTGGACTGGGATATATATTTGTGCATTATTAATATATATTTAAAGTCATCAGAATGAGTAGTGGGTTGGAAAAGGAGATGGCAGGCTGAGCCCTGAGGTATTAAGTGATTTAGTGGTTAGAGGAGAAGGAGCTAGAGAATGACAGCCTGGGGACACTGCAGAAAATGTCACAAACAAGGGTGTGGAAAGCAGTGTGGGATGCCGAGAGGTGGAGTAGGATGAGGGCCAAAAGAACACCTATTCGATTTGGCAATGTGGATTGAGTCTCATAACCTTGGAAAGGACACATTCCATGTAGGGATGGGGGTTCCAGAGTGTGTGGATGATGACGATTGTGTCCTCGGGGTATTTTTGCTGTGAGCATCTTTGCCACAGACATCTTTGCCCCAAGCATTTTGCTGCAAACATTTTCACCATGTAACTAATTGGCTGTAGGGCAATTTGGCTATAAAAGACAAAATAACTGGCCGACAGTTTTGTTTTATTTCTTCATCGACAAATTCCAATTTTTACATTATATAAATCTTACCTAGCCCTCATAAAGCTCTGTGCAGTGATGAACAGACATGGTGATCTTAAAATAGTGAATAACAACACCATATGTAGACTGGATAGAAAATAGAGTGATAAAACTTACTTGAAGTGTGAAAAAAGAGAGTGTGAAGCCAGATTGTATACTATACTCTACCATACTAGAAAATGATAATGCATCAGTGACAATGATAACAAAGCCCAGCAACAAATGCATTACAGCATTAGCATTTCTTCCACATTTCCCATAGAACTTTGGAACGCCTATCGACAGACATGTGACAATATGCCAAGAACGAACAGCGTAGAAGGCTTTCACAATGCAATGCAAAGCTCAGTTTCAAATATGCACCCTCGGATTTGGAAAACTGATACCTCTCTTAATGAAGGAAGAAATTATTAATTTTATTACTTTTTTTATGTTTCATTATGTCGTTTTTACTGTCCCTCTCTTTTCATTATTTTACCCTTTACGGCAAAATTGCCCTACCGCCCATTAGGTATGCAGCAAAAATGCTTGCAGAAGATGCTTATGGTGAAACTGCCTAGAACCAATAACAGTAGGATGTGTTTTGAAATGTTTGGCTTTGAAGACCAGGACAGAAATAATGGTGGGCTAGAAATAGAGATGGCAGGGTAAGAGAGGTTTCTATAGAAGATGGGAACCTCTAGACCATATGAGAATGTTTAGGATCATGATTCAGTGGAGAGAGGGGGTTGAAGATGCAGGGGAGGCCATAGGGACAAGTGTGAAACCTGGGGGAGAAACACACAGCAGCAGGTGGGATCCTAGCACACCGGGAGGGTGGGGTTTGACAGGAAGTGGTACTTGCTCATGTCCAGAGGAGGTTGAATGCAGATAAGGCAAGTTTGTAGGCTGCTGGAGGGAAGATGAGGTAACGTGGATCTGTTCACCTATATCTCATGTTTTCTCAATGAAATACCAGTCAAGCTTATCAAGCCTATCAGATGAGAAAGAAAGGCGGAGGGAGAAAAAGGTTAATTTTAAGAGTCTACTTAGTCATTTGTCTCTTCCTGCCTTCAGTTAGACTGAGTTCCTGAAATCAAGAGTAAGGCTAGGTTCCTGGAACCATTTGCCTCTACGATTCCCAAACACAAGAATGGCTTAGAAGTCTTTGGAGATGGTAGATGAAACATTCAGTGGGATCCTTCTGGGGGTTCTTACCCTTATAGTGGCCCTAACTCACCTCCTCAGCTGTGTTGATGTCATGAAAACCAGCACTGACCTCACAAACTGCCCCCTGATGATGCTGACAGCTGGACCACTAATGTCCAACTCCATGTGCCATTTCTTCATCTTTCCTTGGTGCCAACCATGCCTGCATATCAGGGAAGCATTCTTGGATCCCATGACTCTCAGGTGTACCAAGAGCAACTGTAAGGTAACCAGACCAGTTCTTTTTCGAACTCTTGATTCTAGAAGCCAGCCCAAAAGGAATCTGTGCATGTATATCGTGTGTGAGCTCTGTGTGCAGTGAGGGTGGGGGGAGTTACAAATTTTAGAACAACAGCATCATCAGTGAAATTGATGTATCATTTCCTAATATGAAAATGTGAAGAGTAATGCTCATCTGTACAAATGACAGTCTAACATAATTATTTTTTTAAAAAATCAGTATCAAATTACAATTGTATATATGGTAGGAGAGACCGTAACAGAGTTACCTCTTTCAGAGCCCAAAGACCAAAGCCATATTAGGTATTTGTTGCATTGATGTGCCAATATGTACAAATATACTGTCACCTCTGTGAGAGGAGAGTATCATATATAATAAATTCTAATATTATTCAGGCCTAAAATAAACAAACTACAACATGCCACAGTCTCAAACAATTAATCCAGCTTAAGTAATTTCAGACATCTTTATGTGCTTGCTTCTCCCTGTCACTCCCTTCTCCCTGCTTCCGGCCCCAAGCAGACGTCCATATTTTCTGGTTGTAAATCCTCAGTAAATCACTGCATAATGACTGAATGGATATACATAGTTCTTAGAAATCCAAATTCCAGGGTCAACAACTAAGATCTCTCCCAAGATTCTTAGAACTTCACCAAAGGCAATGCAACCTTGAAGAAGTTCTTACTGAAACAGAGGTGATTCTCCTGTGAACAGAATCTCACTGCTAAATGTCAGACAGAAGTTCAGCCTCTGAATAGGTGGAGCTTCGAGAGGGTCTGACTTAGGACTCTGCCTCTCGCTTTCCCTTTATATTATATAATTCACCACCTCCTTACATCTACTTCCCTTTCAAATTTTTACCTCTGTGAGGTTGTCTTACATATGAAGAAATGTCCTAGAGATTGAAGGAGGGCCTAATACGCCCAGGAACTGAAGAAGTTTCCAATATTTCAATATATAAATATTCTAATATTCTTCTTTGGCCTTCCCTCTGAGCTGGGGGGCCCATCAGCATATAAGTTGGAGACAAAGCAAGCATTGGAAATACCCCAACTTCCAAGTTCCAGGTTGGATAGTATCTACGCTTTGCTTTTTTTCTCTCTAACTATAAAAGCTGGAAAAACTGAGTGGTTTTCTCAGTTTGTGAGTTTTTCCTCTCTTACTCACATTGCTCCCTTAATTGTTCATTTTACCTGTGACCTGAAAGTCATTTCAGGGCCACAAGGTCAGGCCTTATGCCAAACAGAGGAACACCGGAATCAAACACCAGGGACATCCTCCAGCCATTTTCTTCAAGAAAAGTCAGTCTTGATATTAATTTGGCAAGAGACTTACTTGATCATACATCTCACCTTCCAACCAATATCAGGGAAAAAAGAAGTTTTATCTCAAATGTGAGAGAAGAAGGAGAAGGAGAAGGAGAAGGAGAAGAAGAAGAAGAAGAAGAAGAAGAAGAAGAAGAAGAAGAAGA